>NC_134572.1:174934419-175226919 GCF_050947875.1 Dermacentor variabilis | reverse complement strand
TGGCTTTGGCTCAACTCTTGCAAGATGGGCTGGGTGGGAATCGAACCAGGGTCTCCGGAATGTGAGACGGAGACGCTACCACTGAGCCACGAGTACTTTTTTTTTTTCTTTCTTTCATGGTATTTATTATAGTTGCAGTCAACCATTCAACCAGAAGTTCACCAGTTCTGCATAGTCAGAGAATGGAGGGCACAATGAAAGTCACACACAGAAAAGGTAGCGTTCATACTGTGAGTAGAAACGTTCGTGTCACTTTAGAAGGGTGGCAAGGATAAGCACCTCAACAAAATAGGGTACCAGTCCGGTTGTACACCGAGTCCATCATAAACCTGCTTTAGGTGTAGTGTCATTTGGATGAAATTTGCCCTTGTAGGTACAACTGTTTCGGCGTTGCGGTCCATCATTCGCGTTTTCCACAAACTGTGCATTCCCATTACAAAAAACATATCGAAAGGCGCACTATTATCACAGGTTGGTAGCAGGTATCGCACAGTATGAGCGTTAATCTGAAAGTCTTTCTTTAAAGTCCGTTGGAGGACATCCCAAAATAGGATGGCGTCGGTGCAGCTAATAAAACAATGTTCAATTGTCTCTGGTACATCACAAAGGCGACAGTTAACAGAAGAGACAAAGATACCCTTTTCTTGTAGCCATGTTTTAACCGGTATGGTTTCACTATGAACTTTATAGAAGAATGTTTTGCAGCAAGGGGATAAATACATTTTGCGAACTCGCTTTAGCACATCGTGGCCTGGAAATTTAATGTATATTGATCGGTAACGTGGAGGCGGAAATAGCATGGACAGTAAGTCTTTGTACAACGTTTTGCGCGACACAGAATACAAGTATTCAGTGGAAAACCGAACTGTCAGGAAACGAACCGCCAAGTAAACTTCTTGCATGAACCCCCACAAGCATAAGCGTGAAGAAAAACTTGAAGAAACAACTAAATCAGGTAACACATTAACAAGTGTGACTTGCATGTATGAACGAATTACAGGATGGGAAGTATCGCGAAAATAGAAGAAACGAGACACTATTTGCCGCACATAAAGATGTACTAAGCCCAGCCCACCTTCACTAACAGGCCTAAAGATATTATCGCGCCGCATGGGCTCAAAAGTTGAAGACCATACGAAGGTTGCAAAGATACGGTGAAAGCGTTGGATGTATAGCCTAGCACAATGGATAACTTGCAATACATAGAAAATTTTTGTTGCCAAGAACTTATTGCAGGCTTCGGCTTTTCCAAAAATAGAAAGTCGTTGTGGAACGAATGTCTGGGCGTAACTTTGCAGTACCGAAACCCGTTCTTTCCAATAGTGTGCGCTTAATTTATATGCGTCTAGCGGCACGCCAAGATACTTTGGCGGGACATCAGTCCACTTAACGCCTGCAAACTGTTCTGGTGTATAGCACCATGAGCCAAACCATAAGCCTAAACTTTTTGAGGAGTTCATTCGCGCTCCTGATACGCTGCCAAATTCTTCTATTTTCGATACTACTTTTTCAACACTGGACTTATCCGTGCAGAAGAACGCTAGATCGTCTGCATAAGCTAAGACTTTAACTTCATTACCCAGTATATTGAAGCCATGGATGTTACTCGACTGAATTACGCTTAAGCATAGCGGTTCCAGGTAAAGGGCGAATAGTAGTGGGGACATCGGGCAGCCTTGTTTTACTGATGAGCAAATAGAAATGGGTTCGGAGAGTTGGCCATTAATAACTAAACGAGTAGTACAACAGGTGTAGCAAAGCCTAACGCCTTTAAGCACAATGGAGCCAACATTGACATGCTCCAGAAGGGAAAATAAATAGGAGTGACTGACACGATCAAAAGCTTTAGCAAGGTCTACCTGGAGCATTGCAAGCTGCTCAGTGGAACCATAACAGTATTGAAGAAGGGTACGGGCGATATGTATGTTGGTTTGAATTGATCGGCCCGTGATTCCACATGTCTGATGGGAACCAATTAGAATTGACATCGCAAATTGCAATCTATTAGATAGAACTTTCGCAAAAATTTTGTAATCCACGTTTGACAATGTGATTGGTCGATAGCCTTCAACGGAACGCAGTTTCTCTTTATCTGAACTTTTGGGAATTAAAACTGTGTGGGTTTTGCAAAAAGACTGCGGAAGGGCGTCAATCTCTAAACTTGAAATAAAAATATCCAATAATATGGGGCTGATAATTGATTTGAAAGCTTTGTAAAATTCACATGAAAGTCCATCGGGGCCGGGTGTTTTCGACAAAGGCAGCTGATCAATAGCTAGCTCAATTTCTTGAATCGTAAGGCTACCACTGATGACTGCACAGTCATCATCCTGTAATGGTTTAACAAGAGATACAAAACTCTCTAAAACTTTTGCATCGTGATCGTCCGGAGGGGCACTAAACAACATAGTGTAGAAAGTTTCGAACTGAGAAATTATGTCATTAGTATTTGTTACAAGACTACCTTCGGAGTATATTTCCGGAATTACTTTGGAAATACCGTGACGTCGCTCGTCAAGTAAAGCTTGACGTGTTGGTTGCTCAGATTGCAGAGCACGCCTGTTTCGAGATCGAATTCGCGCACCTCTGTAACGTAGCGCGTCATACTTTTGTAACTCACATTTAATGTTTTCTATGTCAACAATGTAAGTGCCTGGCATTTCGCATTCAATCTCATAAAGGCTACATAGGCTCTTAAGAAGCGTTTTTTCTTCATTCTTTCTATAGAATGATTTCACCGATCCAATTTCTATAGCCACTGCACGAACCTCTTGTTTAAAGAGTTCCCAAGCAGCAAATAATGGCAAGTCACTAGAAAGAGAATTGGCTAGAGCCATGCGCACGCGATTAATAAATTCCTGATCATTTAGGAGCTCAGAGTTAAGCTTCCAGAGTGCCCACTGAGGTCGGAAATTAGTTACAAATTTTTCACCAATGTTTGCGATAACCATACAATGATCAGAGAATGAAACGGGGATAGTAATGCAGGATAGTCCTCGAGAGAGGAGCGATGAAGAAACATAAATCCGATCAAGGCGGGCGTAGGAATGACCTTGAATTCTTGTATAAGAGCGAGCTCCCTGTCCCGACACTCCTATATCAACGAGCCCTGCATTTTCTATTATGTTAGACAAAACTTCACCACTCCTGTCCCGCTGAGTGTTAATGCCGCTTCGATCGTTGGGATCACATACACAATTGAAATCTCCCATTAAAACAATGCAGCGATCACAGTCCAATAGACTAGACACAGTATCAAATAAAAGAGTTCGTTTTGCAGCGTCATTAAATGCATAGACGTTGACTATGCGCCATGGCACACCCTGCAACACAAAATCACAACATATATATCGACCTTCAGTGTCGACATGATAACTAAAAGCTGAATAAAGTAGGCTCTTTTTCAGAAACAGGAAACAGCCCGCGGATAAACCAAGAGCGTGTGAAACGCAAACATTATACTCAGACAGAAAAGGTCGCAAAGCCCTTTCTGTCTCGTCATCACGCTCAATCTTCGTCTCCTGCACGGCGACGAAGTCGAGGCGCTTCCTAGACAGAAGCCGGCGAAGCTGCGCCTGTTTCTGCAAAGACCGAAGGCCTCGTACGTTCAAGGTTGCGAATAGAAGTTGCTGGGACAGGGCCATGGTGACTACCAACTATTTGGACCTAATGATCTATGTGATCGGTCCTAGAGGGCAACGGTGAGGCTCCCTCCGAAACCCCACCTGGCCTTCTGGACCGTGATCGACGGCACTTTCCTGAGTGTTTCGATGTTTTGCGGCGACGTGCTTTTCTTGTGGTACTGGTCGTCTCGCTGTCTGTGCTTGATTCCGATCTGTTAGTCGCACGGCGCTTCGGAACTGAAGTATCCGCGTTACTTCGTCTGTCCTCTGCCGGCTCAGCGCACGTGTCGAGACGCTTGGGTGCATCAGGCGAGTCGTCTCCGGCTCCCTCATTCGCTTGCTGGGCAGCAGCTGGCTCCGTGGTAGCGGGTGCTCCTTTGGGTTGTTGCTTCGGTTGGTCATCTTTCTCTTCGCTACTTTCGTTTTTCACGGGCAGTTCTGCGATGCCATTGTGACTGTCTTTAACAGGCAGAGGGGCCTTACTGGCACAGCGGGTATCCGCGGAAGAGGGAACGTCTCCCGTCGCGTCAAGAACCTCCGTAATGTCCATTATGTGTTCTTGCAAGCTTTCATCCGGAGGCTTTGTTCTGTGTCGTAACTTATCGGCGTATGTTACGACACATTCTTCAGATGTGTGACCAAAGCGTCGGCAGGTTTCACAACGCGGGGTTCTGCAGTTTCGACGAATGTGCCCCACCCTGTTACAGCGCAGACAAAGTGGGGGCCGGCCTGGAATTAATACGAGACTCTGCACTCCAAAAACAGGTAGTAGATGTGGAACGTCCCCCACGCTCACTCCATCGGCAAGAGTCAACACCACGTCCCGATTTAGCGTACGCATTTGTTCCATCTCCGATACTCTCCAGCTTTCTGCTGATATAGACTTGACTTTCCCGTAAGCCTGAAGCGCATCTCGAATGTAGTCATCTTCCAAACGCTCAGGAAGCCACAAAAGCTTCATTGGGACTTCCGTGGGCTCAGGATCAATGACGGCGCAGCGTCTACCTTTTACGGATAATTCCCCGCATGCGACTAGCTTTGATTTTGTCATCCCTGATTTGCACGTCACCATCCACACGTGCGACATCTGAAATTGTCCGATGGAACTTATTTCCTTCAGGTCAATAACGTTCCGAAGGGCGTCTCTGAAGTCTTGGGCTCTGTACGGTCGACCACTTAAGTCAGCATGCAGGAAAACGGAGTCCACAACCAGCTTACCGGTAGGAAGACGGGGTAACACAACACGGTAGTCATTGCTGCTGGCTGAAGCCTGAGCAGCACCTCGGCCAGGGGCCGATAAAACCTTTGAAGCGGAGAACATGAGAAAAGCGACCGTTCGGAACGCCGTCTTCGCTGCCACGAGTACGATGCTTCAAAGCGGTACAAAAGCGCCTCTAGTGAACGCGGTGTTGCCTTAGAAACGAGCTGTTTCTAAGGCTCAGGCGTGCGTCGCTTGCTCAGGCGCACATTTCGTTGCCGCGCCGAACGCTGCGTTGCTCGACGCTCACCGCGTCCAATGCGGGGCGCGTAGTCGCTGCGCCGTAGCCCATTGTCTTACACCGCTTGGCGGGTCGACGGGAACGCTGTCGCGTTCCACTCTTGAAGGCGAAGCAGAGTAACGCGTGAGTTGTTTCTTCTACTAGCCGAACCAAATATAGCCAAGCAACAGCAGTTCACCAGGCTAAACAGTGGTTCAACAACTAAAATAAAGGCTAGTATGCTTCGCATCCTGGGCTTAACCTTAGCTAAGCCACAGCCATTTTTTTGCTTATAGACTGTGCGGTCCCGCGTACACCTTGCATATCTACACCCTGCGGAACGACTTCGGCACGTGTACATATCATTGAAATTTGTGACAGCCTAGGGCAATTGGCGACGAGGACTTACGGAGTCATCACCTATCGGAAACGCCTCACTTGCGTGGTATGAGGGATAACGCCGCGTGCTCCTCGTAGGTTTGGCTGTCGGTGCTCAATAAAAAACACCACGTTGTAGACCTCGTGGACATTTCTGAAAGAATTGTCGTAACGAAGGAAGTTTTTTACTGTCAAAATAATAATCTTGGGCAAATAAATATCACAGAATGGTTTACATACACCATCTCTTCAGGAGTACGTACAGTGACGCCCACTGAGCGCGGTTACCGTGATGGAGCCACCCGAATCGGCCTCCTGCGCGAAATGCAGGCAGTCGCTGACTATGTTAAATATGTTCCAACAGTGGGCTGTCATGTATGACCAAATGGAGCGAACCAGAATGCAGCTTCAGTGCAGCGATCGGACGGGTTCGCAGCGACCGGCTGCGCGTCTGCATGCATGTTCGCGCACAATTTTTTGCTTTCGCTGCGAGCGCGTTTTCGCGCCGTGCCGTGAGCTTGAGGCCGCAGTATATCAATATTTACCAATACACAAGCAACCATTGTTGCGTGGACGCTATCAGAGCTATTGAAAATAATTTCGTTATAACTAGCTACCTCGACACCTACGGCGACTGGTGACGTGCCGTTGCGACGATTTAATCTTTTTTTCTTGTGAATTACTGGACGTTTCAATATCACTATTTCTCAAGTTGCATCTCACTTTATGTTTATCGGTCTTCTAGCGAGCAATTTCCAGCTGCTTCTTTTCATAATCCAGTATACATTCATTGTTTAGCGCTAACGCAAACATGAACATATACCATGACTTTTTTAAAAATGTGATTCAACCATTCTCTTTCCGCTCTCATGAACTTGCCAGTAAATAGCCCCAACAAGTTCATAGACCGAAGTTGTGGAGATCGCTCCCAATACTGTTGCACTGGCCTCATAGTGAAACCTAGCCACGAGGGTTGGTAAAGGCTTGTTTGACCGAAACTGTAGTAACGCGTTTGGCAAAGGCTTCGCAGTGATTGTGCCGTCCTCATTATTAACGCGATAACGTTAAGGGCCCCGTGTCGCAGCTGAATATCCGGTGTCGGTGGCGGCGGCGATGTTGTGCGTGTGAGAAAAATTATCCCGAACCGCGCATCCCGATACACGCAGGTCCTCCACATGGCTTAGAAGCCTTACTGAACTAAGTGAATTTCTCAATGCAAAATGCTTCAGAAAATTCCTAAAGTGCGACTTAGACACAACCTCCACACATGAGAGCGTCGGACTGTAATTTAAATATACGAGAAAACATAATTTTATCACGCCGAAACTCAAACAAAATCCCCTTTTCCAGCTGCCGTTTGAGGTCTGTCTTATAGCGCGCCCCAGAAAGCTCGCCTTCGTGCATAGCGTTCGCCGCCAGCGTTTCCCGGTAAACATTGCGGTTACATAAGCTGCAGCTGCCGGGAAGCGTGAGAAGCTGTCGGGAATCTCTGAATATATGCTATCGCTCTTCACACTAAAGGCGAATCTTAAGCGTCCTATAAATTTATGTGCCAAGTCCACTGTCACCGAACAGCGATGACACCCATATTCTTGAGAAATTCTTGTAGATATCTGTCAGAATATTCAAGTGTACTTTCCTAATCTTCCCCATCGTCTATATATAAAGCTGCGGTATGTACACGTCTCAGCAACCTTCGATTTGCAGATTACATTATTCTGTTCAGTAAAACGGGGGATGAATTGCCGCAAATCATTGAAGATTTTAATAGAGGAAGCGCAAGAGTAGGATTGAAGATTAATATGTAGAAGATACATGTAATGTTCAATAGCCTGGCAAGGGAACAAGAATTCATGATCGCAAGTCAGCCTGTAGAATCTCTTCAGGAGTACGTTTATCTACTTCTATTACTCACAGGGCACCCAGATCATGACCGGGGTTGTTGGAGAAGTATGGGAGAGGCCTTTGCCCTGCAGTGGGCGTAACCAGGCTGATGATGATGATGATGATGACCCAGATCATGAGACGGAAATTTGCCTAAGAATAAAGATGGGTTGGAGTGCAGGCATTACCAAATCCTGACTGGGAGATTGCCACTGTCATTGAAAGGACACTCTACCGGTACCAACAGCATAAACTGTTATGGGTTCACTCCCATAGCCCTTTCGGTATGCGATGGTGTCCGCCGTCGCACCCGCTGCCGGTTTACGCAGCAGCTATCGCCGGGAAGAAAAAAAAATATAAAGCCCAGTTCCCGCCCGGATCAAACCCGGGTCCGCTGCTTGGCAGTCAGCTACTATACCACTGGGCCACATCTGCGTTTTTTCTTTCTTTACTGCATGGAATTATGAGTAGTGCATATACTTTTTTGTGGGAGCGCTAGACATGATCCAGAGAATAAGAAACGCGTATCTCTTATTCATGATAACTTAAAAATCGATGGTACACTGTTTGTACGGGACGAAGATAAGAGCGAACGTGTGTCATAACCTAGACAACGGGGCGTCCCACATTGACGTAATGCGCGTGCAGGGACGAAACACTTATGAATACTAAATTTCAATGGTCGAAGCCTTGTAGATAAAATAGGAAAGCTTGAACTGTTACTTCTTGAGCATGGCCTGCATGCAATAATAATTACCGAAACCTGGTCACACGATGACATTAGTGATTCGGTTCTATCTCCTCCAAACTATAATGTTTTCCGTCGAGATCGCCGAACTAGGGGTGGTGGCGTAGCCATAGTCTTAAAAAACCCGTTATCTGGTGCTTTTATCTACCAAGTAGGTGGTCACTAAAGTTTGTTCATACGGGTAAACTACTGAGGCAATTCTTTTATCGTATGTGCTGCGTATAGACCCCCTTTGGCTTCTCCTGAATACACGTCCTAACTATGCGATCACATGGCTTTGTTCACTAATAAGAAGGTTATACTCGCTGGTGAATTTAATAATCCTTGCATTGATTGGCGTAATCCCGCTCCATTCTTTGATGTTGACACTAACCCGTTAGTGGATATTATGATCATGTGTGATTTTAAACAAGCTGTTACAGAGTATACCAGAGAAGTAGGAAGCGCATGTTCAACAACTGATTTAAATTTGATTAGTAACAACATATCTACATACACTGTGGATGTGGTTGACGGCGTTTCGGATCATAAGGTGGTGTGTCTCTCCTTTCCGCTAGGAGTTACGAAGTCGCACAAAACACAAACAAACAAACAAACAAACAAACAAACAAAAAACGAATTAAAGATTTTGCCAAAGCAGACGACCACGCCATATTGGACCGTTTGTGAGACTTCTGTGAGACTTTTGTGACAACATGATGCGCAGCGTCACGACACTCTGGGATGCTCTAAAAGCGACTGTTCATTATTGCGTTGACAAGTTCGTCCCTGACAAATATGTTCGTACTAACAAAAACAATTCGTGAATGATCAGAGAAATTATTCATTTACGCCGTAGGCTAAAACGAGCTAAAAGAAGAAGACATCCCTCAGCATAATTACTGGCCTAAAAGGCAAGCTTGTTATTAAACTTTCCGATGCCAAAGTTAGATATTTCCCTAATTAATTGCCTGACTTCTTGATAAAAAGCCCTGATAAATTCTCGCGATATCTAGAAGATAAACATGCTGTATATACCGCGTGAAATATTCGTTGACGGTTGTCTCATGAATGCTGCCCCAAAATTGCTGAGCAGCTTGAGCATTACTTCTGTTCCGTATTTACAACTTCCGAACACGAGGCAACGCATCATAACTGCCTTCCAGTAACGTCTCCCGATTTGATAACATATGAGGGTGTACTGTGTTTGCAACTAAACCTAGAAACGATATCCTCAGCTGGTCCGGATAGTATTCCCACCACACTTTTGCGCAGTTATGCCGAACCGGTTGCACATATTTTGACACATGTTTTCCGTCTTTCCTTCGAAAACTGCTCAATTTCTGACGATTGGCGTACGGCACGTGTAGTGCCAGTGTTTAAAAAAGGCGATCGCCTAAACTTCGGAAACTACAGGCCTATGTCTTTAACTTGCACGACATGTAAGCTATTAGAACACATAGTCACGAATTAAATCGCCCACTTACTTGAAGAAAAGTAACTGTCTGTCACCTTTCAAGCACGGCTTTAGGAAACAATTATCAACAACAACCACAACAACTCAACAATTCACGAGTTCGCCGCATCGCTTCATATGGGAAATCAAATTGTTGCTATATTCTTGTATTTTGGTAAGGCGTTCGACCTCGTCACGCACAGAAATTTCATTTCGAAATGACAAGGCATAGGCCTACCCGTTAACCTGGGTAACTGATTCCCTTTTTCTGATCGCAAGCAATATGTACAAGTGAGCGACTGCGCGTCTGGCGTTCTGCCTGTAACATCAAGAGTCCCTCAAGGTAGCGCTTTGGGACCTGTTCGTTTTTTAGTGTACATAAGTGACATTGTTACCTCCATAGATACGTCAAAAATAAGTATAAAGCTTTTTGCAGATGACTGCATACTTTTTAAAACCATTATCGCTCCTAGTGATCAACAATGTCTACAACCTAACCTCTCTGCCGTTTCCAAGTGGTGTAAGTATTGGTCTATGAAACTAAACAGTGATAAATCAGTCTTCATGCGCATTACACACAAAAAATTCCCTCTTAGTTACACGTATTCGCTCAATAATTGCGCTTTGACGATGGTTTATGAATATAAATATTTACGTATTACGATTACAAACCGCTTAGCATGGTCAAGTCATATTACTAAATCATGCTCATCTGCTTCTAAAAAGCTCGGTTTCTTGAGGCCAAACTAAAGACAGCTCGATCAGAAATAAAATTAATGGCCTATAATGCATTTATAAGCCCTAAATTAGATTACGCTAGTGTCGTTTGGGATCCATCTCAAGAAAGATATTAAGAATCTGGAGATGGTGCAACGAAAAGCCGTCCGTCTTATATTTAATGTTTACCAGAGAATGACAGGCCATCAAAGTTCATGGCTAGTAATAACGTCCCTGTTTGATAATACCGAACAGCAATTGCTAGGCTGAAATTTCTCCACTCGCTATGTATTGGTAAGTCTAACATTAAACGTGAAACTTAGTTAACACAGCGAATTTCTAGGTCAAACTAGACATACAAATGCTCATACTCTTGAACCTTCCTTTGCGCGCACGATTTTTTTTCATGTATTCTTTTTTCCTTGAACAAGAAACGGGCGGATCATCATCATCATCATCATCATCATCATCATCATCATCATCCTCATCATCAGCCTGGTTAAGCCCACTGCAGGGCAAAGGCCTCTCCCATACTTCTCCAACTACCCCGGTCATGTACTAATTGTGGCCATGTTGTCCCTGCAAACTTCTTAATCTCATCCGCCCACCTAACATTCTGCCGCCCTCTGCTACGCTTTCCTTCCCTTGGAATCCATTCCGTAACTCTCAATGACCATCGGTTATCTTCCCTCCTCATTACGTGTCCTGCCCATGCCCATTTCTTTTTCTTGATTTCAACTAAGATATCATTAACTCGCGTTTGTTCCCTTACCTGATCTGCTCTTTTCTTATCCCTTAACGTTACACCTATCATTCTTCTTTCCATAGCTCAGAGTTGCCAGATGCTGCCGAGCAAATAAGCAAATAACCACCCCAAAACAAGCCCAGAAAAGCGGCGCGACTTTTGCTAAGAAGCCCTAAAGAAGCGAACGATAACAAATTTCCTGATTATTGCAAATCGTTTAATTACAGTATCAATAATCGCACAAATACGAATGGAAGGCGAACAAATCACTTTAATTATTTTGAACAGCAACAATATCCGCAAGAATGAGCGAAAACACTCATGTAGTTTTTTTAACATTGTCCCCAGGGTAGTCTGCACCCTAGTCATTGCGCGTTGGCCTGTACATGAATGAAGTTACTTGTTGACTCATCCAACCTATGGTTCATTTCACGGCTCAACTACAGACAGTCATCGTCGGATGTGTTCGACTCACCAGGAAAATCCTCCGCGTCCACTTCGGAACCATACATATTTTTAGAGGTGAATAGCTGCAACATTTTTAATGTCGGTTGAAAGTCCCAGCGGCAAAAACCTCGAAACTTTAGGCCATAAAGTACGTGCAGGATGCCGCTCAACATTGGATTCTTCATTCTGTTTCGGTGGCGCGACTTCACCAGGTTCATGTGCGAGAACACGCGCTCGACACCGGCATTGCTAAGGGACATGGCCAACAACGACAGAGCGAACTCTGCTATTTCCTTGAAACAACTTTCGCCGCTTTCATCCTTGAAATCAAGCACTTCTACCCAGAAAGAAGCGCCGTCCTTGTCGTTTACATTTTTCCGAGGAAGGAGGCACAGCCGTCTATACTGAGTATCCAGGAGTCCTACATCTCCCTTGAACAGTTTGAGGAGAGGCACGTCCTGAAGGGGCAGTTTTACCTGGCTCAATACGTTCTCGGGCGAGAATGATTTCATGGAATGCCATAGCTGAATGTTGGGAGGAAGCCTAAGCTGCACTTGCTTTGCAGCCTCAAAAATGAAATCCCGGCATCTCAATTTAACGTCTTTTTCTTGCTCAGCGTTAAGTTTGGATGCTGCCACTTCGATGTTGAACAGCACTCCAAAGTCCACAGCAGAAAGTGGAAGGTGGGTCGCACTGCCCTCCAGATTGACTTCCAGAAGTCTTTCTCCTGCAGCTGGGATGTACAACGGGTTGAGCACTCTGCAACTCAATGACCGGAAAATGTTGTGAAGGCAATCAACCAGTTTCAGTGGATTCCCAGTTTCAAGTTGGAACAGCTTATTGATTCTTGAGAATTCTTGCAGCAATGGGTTCAGGAACACTAGGTACAGCTTGTTGACAGGATCCCGATGCATTTCGGACAGAATCTCAGCGTCATAGCAACGGTACTTGTCCTTGCAGATGGTGAAGTGGAGCTTGAGTTCCTCCCATTGTTCCAGTATACGTTTACAGCAGCCGGAGATTGACAGCCACCGCCTCCCCGACAGCTGAACCAACTTTAATGGTTCTTTGCTGTTGTTCATCAGCCTGTAAATTTTGCCGTACTCCTCAAGCCGCAGTGAACTGTGCGAAAACCAACTGTACGAACGGCCAACCAGGAATTCCAGGCTGCGGGGCAGCACTTCTACTGCCTTGCTTGCACATAGTTGAATCGAGTGACAAACGCACTTGACTAGCATGAGGTTCTCATTTTTTCGACGCAAGTGTGTGTACACAGAATTGTTCCTCCCAACCATAACATTGCAGCCGTCCATCCCAATTCCGATACACCTTATGAAATCCAGACCAACACTGGTCAAGAAGTCTAAGAGGCCTTGTGCAATCTGTTGGGCACTTGAACCCTCGAGCGTGAACAGTCCCAGGAACGTGGAGACTACTTTTTTAGTGAGGTGCTGAAATAGCGAACTACGACAGCGACCTGCTTTTCATTTGCTACGTCAGTATTTTCGTCAATCAATAATGAGTACTGCGAGGCACCTATATCCTTCACGAGATCCTCAAGCAGGCAACGGGCAAGAACTTTTGTTATTAGTGCTGCACATTTTGTTCGGTGCAGCTTTACCTCGCACGCCGTGGACGACTGTAACAGCTCGCCGAGATGATCCACAGAGTTGGTAGTGGCATTACACGCCGAGTAACATGCCAGCTTGAGCTCCAATTCTGGTGTTGCCGTTGGAGGCGATGATTTGGTGAAGCCCATGGTTGTCAAACGTGGACTGGAAAGTGGCCGGGAGTTCTTCGCGTGTTTTTCTGTTGCCATGTGCTGAACGAGGTCAGCATGATGAGCGCGGATTTCACACTTGCAATACTTGCATGCAGCTTTTTTATCGTCTCCGGCGACTGGGCGTAACCAGTCCTTGAGCTGCGCTTCCTTTTCCCACTCTTTACAATATCGTTTACCATATTTCGACAACTTCGAAGCCATTTTGCACAAAGAACACCACCAACACACCACGACATAGACGACCACGAGTGCTGGAAAGGCGACAAAACATTGACGAATGGATAGGGACAGTTTCGTACTTTGTGACTCCTGCTACTATCAAGTATATTTAACGAGAAACGCGCGCGACGGGCATTAGAATACCAATATTTGCAGGAAAAGCGCGAGTAAGCCCAAAAAAACGCGACAAGCGACTGTAAAAATTTATAAGCGACTCGGTGAAAAAAGAAGCCCACATTCGCTTATACTAAGCGGAACTGGCAACCCTGCCATAGCTCGTTGCGTCGTCCTCAATTTAAGTAGAACCCCTTTCGTAAGCCTCCAGGTTTCTGCCCCGTACGTGAGTACTGGTAAGACACAGCTGTCATAAACTTTCCTCTTGAGGGATAATGGCAACCTGCTGTTCATGATCTGAGAATGCCTGCCAAACGCACCCCAGCCCATTCTTATTCTTCTGATTATTTCAGTCTCATGATCCGGATCCGCAGTCACTACCTGTCTTAAGTAGATGTATTCCCTTACCACTTCCAATGCCTCACTACCTATCGTAAACTGCTGTTCTCTTCCGAGACTGTTAAACATTACTTTAGTTTTCTGCAGATTAATTTTTAGACCCACCCTTCGGCTTTGCCTCTCCAGGTCAGTGAGCATGCATTGCAGTTGGTCCCCTGAGTTACTAAGCAAGGCAATATCATCAGTGAATCGCAAGTTATTAAGGTATTCTCCATTAACATTTATCCCCAATTCTTCCCAATCCAGGTCTCTGAATACCTCCTGTAAACACGCAGTGAATAGCATTGGAGAGATCGTATCTCCCTGCCTGACGCCTTTCTTTATTGGGATTTTGTAGCTTTCTTTATGGAGGACTACGGTGGCTGTGGAGACGCTATAGATATCTTTCAGTATTTTTACATACGGCTCGTCTACACCCTGAATGGGCGGTTACCTGAATGGAATTGCAGACACACATATATTCGAACCCGGCGATCCTTCACCTCTGCCACCCCGACATTTATTCGTTCGACGATTGTAAAGCGTGCGGAGCCAGAGAGACGCTGCAGCACATGCTGTGGGCATGCACCGGTATCGAGCAGCAGGACTCCCCGACGAACGGGGTAGACATGGCAGTCTCGAACCGAGGGGCGCGTTGGGAGGCGGCCCTGCTCAGACACGACCTCGTAGATCAACTGTGGGCCGTCCGGCACGCCGAGGTAGCCGCCCGTGTCCAAGGACTCGAGGCCGTCACCTAGGCTGGGGTGCTTATGGCCTCACCCCGCCCAAATTGCCGGACATTTAGAATGAACTTTTCACTCACTCGGACCATAGAAGAATGGAATGCGTTATAGTTGGAAACGTTTTGTTATGGGGATAACCCAGACTTTGAGAGCTGTGTACCTTTCTGTTTGTGACCACATGGTACAAACTTCGGTGTTTTTTTCATATTCGGTATCCCTTTGATTGTGTTTCGCGCTTTTGATCTATCCTGCTGACTTTTCACTAGAATTGTGTATTGTAGTGTGTTCTACCGTTTCACTGCGTCTTTTTTTGTTTTTGAATTTATTTTGTCAACTGCTTTTGTTACACCCCCTACTTAGTCTTTCGACCACCAGTGTGTTGTAAAAAAATAAAATAAAGTAGATGTACAAATATCGATGTAGTGAAAAACATGTATGACATGCCCATTAACTCAAGTAGGCTAAGTTACTTTTACCCTCCCGTTTCAAAGGCAATGCCATTAAAACGTCATCACCATTAGCATAGTATCGTGCCATTTGACACGCAATGTGACATTGCGCGTCGTGTAGCGTCGATACGTAGAAACTCTGCATTGCAATTCCGTTATATTTCGCCAGGTGTCCCGACATGCAGCCATTGCATATAGAAGTTGCATGTTGCATGTAGCTGGACCTGGTTAACTCAAGCAGGCTAGGTGACAATTTGTCAACACCCCGTTTTAAAGGGGGGGGGGCGAACAGTGCATGCAGTTTAAGTTGCCTGTAGTTAGTTGTGGTGATTTCAATATCGATCTTTTATTGCTTAATTCTAATCAACAAAAAACGCTTGATATTTTTCTCTCGTTTGTTTGTGAAAATGTAATACATATGCCAACTAGAGTGACAGACGTGCCATACTTTACTAGATGTGTGTTTTACAAGTTACAAAAAGAATGATATGCAAGCAGGTGTACTAATAGCTAATATTAGTGACCACTTACCTATTTTATGTTCTTTAAACCCTACCGTACACCACAGAATCCTTCCAAAACATATGCACCCATTACATACAGAATCATTAATGAAGCTAAGACCACAATATTTAGAAACTTAGTAGCAGAAACAAGCTGGGCAGATGATCTTCAACTATCTGACCCCGTCGCAGCATATGACGTCTTTATTAAAACAATTACTGAGCTCTACGGTCAAGCCTTCCCTACCATAGAATTCAAAAAGTGTAAAAAAGCCAGAAAGCCATGGATAAATGCCGACCTTCTAAAAAGAATTATAGAACGTGACAGACTATTTGCCTCTTTCATCAGAACAAAAAATATGGACTGTTTGACTGGATACAAACAAATTCGTAATAAATTAAGCTCTAATATTAAAAAAGCCAGGACTAGTTATTACGAACATAAGTTTACTGATATCTGCAACAATTCTAAACAAGTATGGAATACAGTAAACCAGCTAATGTCCAACAACAAAAGAGACGGCATCTCTGAACTCGTTATACACAGGGGCACAGGGGCCCTTACACAGGGGCATCGCTTGCCGACAAACTTAATGAACACTTTCTTATATCAGGGGCTTCAAGTAAACATCAGGCAAGTAATTGTGATTTTACAGCGTATATCACGTCCAACATCGAAAACTCAATCTTCATGTTTCCAACTACAGAATTAGAAATCTGTACAGTAACCAAAAACCTAAAAGTAACAGTGCATGTGGTGCTGATGATATTAAAGTTCAACCTATAAAATCCATCAGTCACATGATTAGTCAGCCACTTATGCATATATGCAACCTGATTCTGAGTACCGGAATATTTCCAGATAAATTAAAAATTGCAAAAATCTCTGTCATACACAAGGGAGGTGATAGAAAAGACATAAATAATTATAGGCCAATTTCAGTCCTACCAATCCTCTCGAAAGTAGTTGAACAAGTTATAAACATCAGGCTACCAAACTTCTGCAAGCGAAACGATATCATCGCCGAGCAGCAATACGGATTCCAGAAAGAAATCTACTGAAATGGCGCTAATAAAAATTAAGGACAAGATAATAGACAACTTTGAGCAGAAAATATATACAATAGGTGTTTTTCTAGACTTTAAAAAGACATTCTACTCCATTAAACACCCTGTTTTACTCTACAAGTTATATAAATATGGCATTAGAGGAACGTCTCTCACATTAATAAGGAATTACCTCTTAAATCGTCACCAGTACACGAATATTACGAATGCAAAATCCAGCTTAGGTCAGATACATTATGGAGTTCCACAAGAATCAATCCTTGGGCCGCTGGTATTTCTACTTTATATAAATGATGTAATTAACGTGCCCTCTACACCAGAAATAATAATGTACGCTGATGATACCAATGTATTCTTCTGCGGACAAACCTAGAAGTCCTCCAAGTAGAAACCAATGTATGGCTGGAAAATTTGTCCACGTGGCTCCACGGTAATGAACTAGAGTTAAACACTAAAAAAAAACTAAGTACATTATATTCCTCGCTCGTAACAAGTGAATAAAACAAGAAATACTTATCGAATTTCGCGATGAATCTATCGAACGTGTAGCAACACATAAATTTCTTGGTGTCATATTTCACGAGCATCTTGACTGGTCACCTCACATTGAAAAAGTTCGCACTGGTATATATAGGTCCATTGGTATCATGTATAAAATAAAGAACATTTTGCATATCTGGCTAAAGAAACAACTATACTACACACAGGTACATTCGCGTTTCCACTATTGTCTTCTTGTCTGGGGCACATCACCTAAAACAAGCATAGAAAGCATATATTTATTACAAAAGAAATTTTTGCGCCTAATTGATAATGCACCATACCTTAGCCACACTGCCCCACTGTTTAGAAAACATCAACTGCTTACACTGTGGAATGTTATAAACAAAAACATAGCGTTAGCTAGTTACCTACAAATGCATTCCGATCCTACGGATTTTTTTTCAACAGTATCTAACGAAAACACACGCCTACAACACCCGGCACATATGTTACAATAAGGAAAAAATACGCACGAACTACGACACCCAGAAATTTAGCTACAGAATTTCCGGTTTCTTAAACGATCACCATCCTGCTGTAAACATTATCCAGGAAAGTAAATCATTGAAAGCTTTCAAAAATAACATCACTATGTATCTATTGTCACTGCAGGCATGACCACTACTTTTTTTTTCTGTTGTTTCTTACAGCATTTTCTTCCAATTGTGCACAAATCTTCAATATGAAATAACTCCCGTTTGATTGTTACGGACCACCCTGTATTTCCATCTCGTTTAGTGTTTATTTTATGCGCTGAATGTCTTGTGCTCTCGAATGGGAGCAAGAGGGGCGCAGACTCCTTGTCAGGCAACCACTTGCCTTTTGGTCTACGCCCTAGGCAACTGTACCATACGTTGTGTGAATAAACTCTTTGACTTTGAAACCATCGTTATCTTCATCATCATTATTCTCAACAGCACCGTACCGTGCCACAGGTCAAGGGATCTGACATGTGCGCCACGTAGTCTGGATCCCTGTGTTTACCCTTCGGTACACGTTACTGCGCGTCCTCGCAAGGCAGCAACCGCTGCGGAAGAAGCGAATCGTAGACCTACGTGCGCGGCAGCAACCAGGAAACGTCGGGCTCAGCAGACCGCTGTGCTTAGAGGAGCACAAGCCGCAGCTGGCCGTTGACGCCGCTAGCCCGCTTCAGATCGTTTTCGTGAAAACGACGCGAAGATACTTCGCCGCGAAGACATGTAGTGCGTGGTACCGAAAACGGGGCTCCTTTAGAGCCGCTCCTCCAGCTTACGCTGTGACTGTGCTGCGCGTGCCGCGCAGGCATGTGATTTAAGGCGAAATTTCGCCTTAAATGTTCATGCACAGGACGGTCTGGAAAATGCGGCGTGTGGTACAGCCAGTCATTTGAGCTCGCTTCGCGCAGGCACTGCTCGCGCGTTCGTCGCCGTCTTATTCCGAGGCTGGCTCCGATGCCGCTCGTCATGCCGGCGTATTTTCGCTGTATTTTCTCAGCTTAACTCTGGATTACTTTGGATTTTCGGATAGAATTACATACGTGTGCGAATACAAAAATCGGGAATACCTGAGTTAACTTCGGCTGCATTTAGTCAACCAGAAATGCACCAGTGCATCGCAGTCAGAAAATGGAAAACCGCAAAGCCATTCCGCAAATGCCCGAAAAAGAAAAGAGAAGAATTCGGGTAGGGTGTATCAGGGACCCAGCCGCAGTGGGTTAGCTTAAACGTTTTAGAACACATTATGCACGACTGTCCTGAATATAATGTTCAGAGACAGTCCCTGGCGTCCATTTTAGCGCACCTTGACAATAGACCATTGTCAGTTGAAACGATTTTCACATATCGCCTACAGAAGACACCGCAGCTGAAGGCGACGAAGGGACTACATCGGTTTTTGAAAGAGACGTGCTTGGATAAGCGGCTATGACAGTGATGTCACCTACCACGGAAGAGTGACGGACTGTAACTGACGATGTGTATGCTGTGCTATGTGCTCTCTCTCCTCCCCCCATCCTGCTCTCATGTGTAGGGTAGCAAACCGGTTGAGCTAAACTGGTTAAACTCCCTGCCTTTCCTTCTCCACTTTTTCCTTCCTTAAACGTTTTGTGCGTGCTGCAGAGGGTGTATGGGCACGGGGGGTATAGAGAGATGACGTAACCAAATACGGAAGTCACATCTATACACGCATTATAGAAAGCTTTCATGTCTAACTTATGTTACAACAAGTGGGGATCGCAGGGTCTAACTTTGCGATCACGCTCACTCCCTGCTCGTAGTGGGCCCGTTTGTTTTGCAGGTGGTATTTGAGCATTAGGGTAAAGAAATGACGACTCTCATACTGGTGTCGCCTGCGACTGCCCATGCATAGCTCGAGCCCGCCTCACTTCTATATGACTGGGGCTCCTGCGCTGGCGCTCCCAATGGAAACGAACACGTTCTGCCGTGGTCAAAGGGTTAATTGGATATTCCTATGACTTGCTGCCCGAGTCTCTTCCCGCTATTTCAGCGCCATACGTGTCAAACACTGGCGTGTCATAGGTGCGGAAGCTTGAAACGCCGCAATTAATTGCACACTTGAGGCTGGGCAAGCTCTCTATAAACGCGACCATGCACTTCCGCTCGGATCGACAAACATATTAGAACGACAGAAAGCTGAGCTAGTTGGTAAGGATTCATTATGCAAAAAGGAAGTCTTGTGTCCTGTCTGCACGCCTCACTTCTTTTTTGCATAACGGATCGACAAACGTACTGTCGAGCTATGCCTCCCTGAACGCCGCCTGCGTGAGGCTAAGTTTAGCTCCGATTGCGTCATGTGTGGCGCCACAACAACGACCGTCTGTGCCCGCGACATATGCATGATCGAGTAATGGCTTCTTTACATAACCATTCCAAAGTTAGATGCGTGAGGAGTGCGCTTGCAAAAATATAAGCGATAATGCTGTCATATGTTTCCGTTACATGCGGTTTTAGAAAGCCAGCTCCTTCAAAGCGACTTGAAAGAGATTTGATGTCAGACATCTGTGGGCGTTCCACCGAATGTGTAAAACGCGCAACCTTTCCTGTCGAAGCTCAAGTGTTAAGTGTAGTGAAATATTTTGTTGATGTGTAAAATGAACCCGGGGCCTAATTCACATTGCTAGTCATTCTTAAGCGCTATTTGGCATTGGCTGGCCGCCATCACTAATAATATGTCCGATGGCTGGAATTTTCTCGTACGAAGCATTCTAGCCTAAGAACCTTTTGTGAGTACGGGCCCGGGGTTCCCACGACTGTCTCGCAATTCAGCGTACAACGCCTTCCCGAATAGGATAGTAATAACAACGAAGTAACTCAGGTGAGGGGCCGAGATCTAAATGCGAGGTGAAGCACCTATATTTCTTTTGTTCAGGGCTGTAGAGACAGCATATATTTCTTTTTGTTTGCTTTTTCCGTATCAACTTGGTAATCGCGCGTGTTCGTCAAAGGTCGTGTATGACAACATCAGCACGGCTACAGCTGCACTTTTTCGTGCAGTGGCGGTAATGGCATCCTGTATAGCGTAAAGCTGCGTAAGGTATAAGCTCGGAGGCTTAATGATATGGTCCCGCCAAGACGCTCACTTGGTCAGTCCGAGGAACCCCACTCCCGCTTCTCCGCCTGCCCAAAATTGCATTCTGTTCTCCTTCTCTGTCTGCTGCGATGTGCCGTGATCCGGATGCAAAGGGTTCTGTGTGGTCGAGCGGAGGGTGGGGGGATGCACCCCTCGTGTCGACGGATTGCCGCAGCGTGGGTCGACGACTCCGGCACAACGCTCGCGGTCCGTCGGGTTTCCTGACTGTGCGGTCACGTCGCCGAACCCGGGGAGCTGCGAGATAACCGACTCCTGACGTAGTAACGACAAGGGCGAGTCGAATGAGAAAAAGAGAAAACAGAGAAGTGGAGTGGCCGGAGAGAGCCGCGCACGTCGTTTTCGATGATAGGGAAAGCGTCCGGCGAGGTGCGCGAGATGTCCATCCGGTTTTCGTGGTCGCTACCCCCTCCCTCTTCCCACCAACCCTCTTGCCTCAGTGTCAAGGCGCGTCACTCGCCGGAGTTGCCGGCGCTATGGCAGATTCAATCGCGCGCCCCGGTGACAGCACATCGGCGTGGATGCGGCGCCGGGAGACGATGGCGCAGCTGCTGATGCTCCTCTTGCTGATGACGCCGGCGTACCGGGCGCAGGTCTGGAATTCCTCCATGAACCGGGGCTTCGCGATCGGCACAAATGACTGTGAGTCGACTCTCTGCCGCACAAGGCAGTTGCTACCTTATTTTCACTTCGTCATTAGAGAAAGAAACGCGGGATTAAAATGCGGAACGAATCCTCCTTGTAATGGAGACGAAGGGACTGGCAGAGAATCAGAGAGAAGTAACATTTTTGATCATAGAGACCATTGTGCATATCTTTAATGAGCTCCAGTGGCAGGGTGAGCGCGTATATGAGGTAGATGAAAACAAACAGTGAGTCACTTCGACTGGAGCCACTATGGCAACATTCTCACAGCCCGTCGATCAACATTGCTCTGAATGAGAAGACTGGTATTAACGGCATTAAAGAAATTCCACGTGCTTGATAATAAAAATGAAGAAGTGTTAAGCGCAATATTGCAAGACATCGGCTGCAAAGTGTCTTCATTGCGTTCGCAGCATTAGGATATTTTGGTGCTACGTACTTTCACCTCGGTACCGACCGAAGTGATGACTGCAGAGCGAAGCCGTAGGCTGACTTCATCTTTGAGCACAATTTAGGCACAGCAGCTGAGACTTCTATCCAGCGACACAGATTGGTTCGTGGACTTAGTTTTCGAAGTGGCTCGTTCCCTCTCTTCTCCTTTGTTTCTTTTTCTACTTGTGATATGGTGAGATAAGAAATTCATGATAGATTAATTAATTAAGGAAATCATCGTAAAAGGTCGTATCGACCCCTTCCCCAAACACTTTTAGGAGAGTTCTTAAAAGACGAGCTCTTAGTGGTTTGCGGTTGTCAGAATAATGCTCAGTCAGCATGGGAATAAAGATAAACTGAGAAAACGGCTGGCTGGTTACTTCGCGCACGGACATTAACGTCAATGTGATGACATATGCCTAGCATGAATGGGAAAAAAACTCACACGCACATTGGACGGAGGCATTGCTACTTGCTAAACTGCGCACATTTGCAGCTGCAAGCCCCTGATGTTATGAACGGCTGCTTAATCCTTTGTGGTCGCGTAGCTATTAACGTTTTATAACGACGCATTCCGCAGCTGGGAATATAGATTACGTTAGCACGTTCGCGTCACATAAAAACCAATAAACCGTAAGTCTGGCACTCGCTGCGATAAGTACATTTTGATGTAGCTGTCGTTTCATTGATGAAGAAGCAGGACATTAGCAGCGTAGTGCATATAGATACACATATTTTACAATGATTTCCTTAATTGAGTAATCTATTATGAATTGCTTATCTCACCCTATCACAAGTATGCAAAGAAACAAAGGAAAAGAGAAAGAACGAGCCACTTCGAAAACCAAGTCCCCGAACCAAGCTGTGCCGCTGCATATAAGTCTTAGCTACTGTGCCTAAATTGTGCTCAAAGATGAGGTCAGTTTACTGCTTCGCTCTGTGGTCATCACTTCGGTCGGTATCGAAACACCCGCAGAGGTTGAAAGCGTCGTAGTGGGCATCCACATCGATTGTGGACCGTGAAACTTGCGTTGCAAGAAAAATCGCTGGACTGCACGGAGGGAAAGCGAAAGTGACCAGTGCAAACACCTCAAGAAGGGCATGACGATCCCATAGATTGAAGGAATTGTGGAAGCCAGCTATATGTTTGTTCTCACGAATTCTGTCGCACCGACATCTGCTTCGACGGCCATAGTTCCTCATCCAACCTTCGACATCATTCTAGGTCTTGCCATGCGTAAACACGAGCAGCTAGTTCATAAATCGTTTCGTATGATACAACGACTGCGTTTCGCCATCATCAAGATTCGACGAACACCAGTTGCTAAGCATCGCATAATAACCTGAGAATTCGCTCGGCCAGCCCGTACCGATAGAGTTTCGACACGACGACGAGAAGCCATAACAAGTCGATGAAATGCTGCGCGACGAAATCATCCAATTGTCCAAGAGTCCATGGGTGCCTCCTGTTGTCTTCGTGATGAAGAAGGATGGAACTCATGCTTTTGCGTTGATTATTGTTTCCTGAACAAACTCACGCAAAAGGACTTACACCCTCTCCTCTCCCATGGGTGCACGACGCGCTTGACAAGCTGTGTAATGCAAAGTACTTTTCGTCGACGGACCTCAACAAGGACTACTGGCAAATAGAAGTCGATGAGGGATCAAGAAAAGACCGCCTTCATCACGCCGGATGGTCTCTACGAGTTCAAGGTTATGCTATTCGGCCTTTGCTCGGCACTCCC
Source organism: Dermacentor variabilis (assembly GCF_050947875.1). Taxonomy (NCBI): domain Eukaryota; kingdom Metazoa; phylum Arthropoda; class Arachnida; order Ixodida; family Ixodidae; genus Dermacentor; species Dermacentor variabilis. The sequence continues at coordinate 175,203,257 of NC_134572.1, read as the reverse complement.
AACTTTCCAGCGTGTAATGGACATGGTATTGGCTCGCTTGAAATAGCAGATCTCTTAGCGTATCTGGATAACGTTGTTGTCTCTGCCTCGAACTTTGGCGATCACCTTAGGCGGCTTGAAAACGTTCTTGAGGCAATGAAAGCATAGGGACTCACCCTAAAGCCGGATACGTGCCGCGTCATCAGCGAATCTGGAATTCATCCTGACTGGCAAAAGACAGCTGCAATACCTAACTTCCCGCATACTGCCCACAAGAAGGGAGCGCACAAATTGCTTGCCCTGTGTGCTGACTACGACAGCTTTTTTGTCAAGAAATTTTACCGCATCGCCGAGCCAATAACGGAAACGACGCTTGGAGTCGCGATCGGTACTCGCACCCTTCGACGAAGACGCCAATACCGAAATCCGCACAGCCCCAGTAGCATAAGACTTGGCACCGTGCTTGTTCAGAGCAAAGACGGACTTGAATGTTTCATCGGTTACGATGGCAGGTCGCTATCTAAAGCGGAGGCTAATTATTATGAGACGAAAAAAAAACTGCCTTGCAATTATTTGGGTTACGGAAAAATTTCGAACTACGTAATGCAGACAGTCCTGCACGCCCTCCATGATGATAAGACAACCGGACACCTCGGGTTTTTCCATACGCTTGCGAGGATACAAGAGAAGTATTGTTGGCCGCGCCGGAACCCTGACGGCATTCGTAACCTTAATAAAACATTCCGAGATTGTCAGTGACGAAAGGCACCACCAGCAAAGTGAGCGGGATTGCTACAGATTATTCAACCTACTTTATAACCATCCCAGCAGATCGGAATGGACTTTCCTACATCCACAGTCGTGGCTAGGGACCACGTTACCCGCTACGCCGAAACGGAAGCCCTGCTCAAAGGTAGAGCTGCCGAAGTGACGAAATTTTCCGTTGAGAACATCCTGCTACGACATGACGCTCCAGAACCCCTTATCACCAATAGAGCGGAGCTAACTCAAGCCATCCTGCAATACAGCCAGACCATCAATTGCTGGACGGCCGCCTACCACCCGTTGACGAAAGACTTCACAGAGCACCTGAATAAAACTGTCGCCGTCATTTAGCGACGTGTGTCGACGTCGAACACGACACGTAGGATGTGGTCTCTCCATACTATATCTTTCGCTTACAACACGACACTGCAAAGAAACAGCGCAAATGACGCCGTTGAAGTTTTCTTACGGAAGGAGCCTAGCGACGACATTTGACGCCATGTTACCGAGCGTCAGCGACGAAGACAACCTCGACGTTGCCGCCTATCTCCAGCGCACCGAAGAAGCCCGACAGCTCATCCGCCTGCGCATCAAGAACCAGCAGAGAACGAACAGCCGCCACCACAATCTTCGACGACGCTATGTGGAGTACCAGCCGGGCGACCGTGGTTGGTTTCGGACACCGATACGCCTATGGGAACTCAGTGAAAAAGTTTGGCGGCAGTACATTCGGCCGCACAAGATACTCCAACGTCTTGGTGGACTGCATGGACTATGAAGTCGTGCCATCTGGTGTTACGCAATAACTGCGGTGCCTTGTACGACCTGGGGCCCTATTACGTAAAACCATTCCAATTTGTTTTTATTCCACTCCCCTGACGTCAAATTTACGTAACCACTGATGCAAGCATCGGGTGGTAACAATCGGCGTTGTTTGAAAAGCCCAATCAAATGCCCTTCTCGTTGATAGGATGTCAGTTTCTTTTGCTTTCAAAGCGAATAGCATCGACTGCATTGAGCATTTTTTCTTATCTAACTGGCTGAGAAAAGGCGAAGAGCACGCTCAAGTGAAGAGAGTTTCGACGGGGCTGAGTCAGCACAGTGGAAGTAGATAACCAGATGAGGAGGGAGGTGCCGGCGTCTGCGATTGGTCCGCTTCCCCTTACTAAGCTTGCGGTGGCTGGTCGAAAATCGCGAATACGTGCAACAGAAGGTTAAAATGCCACTCAAACAGGCACTCAACAAAGTAGAGTTGACAGGGCAATGTCGTGTACGTGTTGAAAGGTCTCGATAACGTTATACGGCTACGCACAATATTTTATTATAGGCAAATAAATCCAAACTTTCCTGCAGCTTCGAGTAGGCAGTGCCAAAGCGATCGGCGGGCAGAAATCTGCTATTCCTTTTGGAACGCGGCAGTGCCCGGCTATACACAAAAAGTTGAAATTTTGTTCGGCATATTAAGGCGTCTTTAACGCCTACACGTCACTTTGAAGCGATGAGCTTTCGCGGTTTTGTGACGTCACCTGACAGACAGCAAAGTGGGTGCAGCCCAAAAGAGTTTGAGCAGTAGCAATGGGTCAAACAACCCCTTTTTCACTAATGGCGAGAAAGGCGTCAGATCAGACACTGTTATTTTTTTTCCTTTGGTCTAATCATGCATAATCAGCGTGCCGATATCCTATCATATGGGGCGTTTTTGCGGTTTTCGTGACGTCGTGTGACAGACAGGCGTATGGATGGTGGCTCCAAAATTTTTTGACCAATCGTGGAGGGCTGATTGCAGAATTGGAATAGAAAAGGCTGGAATAGCTTTAGGTTATAGCGCCCCAGAAGTTGTTCATGTAGTGCGTCTTAAGCAGTTTTACGTGCGCTTACGCGCAGTGGTAACTGTAATTCTTACTCGCTTTGTTATTTTATTTTGCTACATGCACCTTTTCTTTTTCAAGTTATGTTTGCCGCATCGGGACGATGCTCTTTAAAAGGGGACACTGACGAGTGTTATATTGTTTGTGTCATTACGGTGCTGCCTTTTCACTGCTACAAAGTTATCGCCCCGGCGCAAGACGCGCCTTCCTGTATGGGAAGTTTCTCGAATGTTGCCGCCCATCCTACGGCGAAAGAATCTTTGTCTAATCAAACTGCCTGCTCGAAGAGAGTAGTGGTGTACACTCCATAACTTGTGCGAGCAGTAGCGATAACTCTGGAATGCACGAAGAGTCCTGTAAGTATAGCTGACGCGTTCGACAAGTGGGTTGAATTTCGACGATCGACGACTGTACTCGCCGTTATCGCTGTGCTTGAGCATTACCTATATATTTCAGTGCACAAGTTCGCCCAATAAAGAGTTAGTTTCGTTACCCGCTGTTGTACCGCTGTGGTTCTTCACCGTCGATACACAACGTGACAGTATTAGAAGCAGCGCATGAGGCGAGTACCATCGAGGACTGCGGTCTGATTTCAGTCCTTCATGGAGCGAAACTAGCGATAACATAAGAGAGGACGCACAGTTAGTGCACCACTGCACTAACAACTGCATTCATATGAAAGGACGGTTGCTGCCAGATAAAGTACCGTCCACACGTTCAGCCAAACAGCCGTCATCACACGCGATGCTCCATTAAAATAGCAGTCAAACAGTGCAAAAAAAAAAAAAAGCTAATATAATTGGGCGCACTAGTGAAGCGAAATTTAGGGAAATTCGTTTTCTTTAGACATACAGCGCTTATGTAGTGGCCAGGGGACGCATTTTAGGTGGGTAGCTTTAGGGTATACTTTCACGTTTGCAGGGCATAACGTCCAGCGCGGTACCTCATCGGAGCAATGGACATACCGTGCACTGCCTTACCCAATGAACGTGCACTGAAGGCGCACCTATGTTTCCGAATATGATCGAATACGAGCAACAGCCTTGAGAATACAAAATGTCCCCAATATATAATTCCTTCTCCATCTGCATCTTGCCTCGTCCCTTTAGCTGGGTTCCATTAATACACTTGCAGCCACCCTGTCACCACACCAAGTAGCCCAACTTTTCACCCCGTTGATATTTAGAACCTTTGTAACGCTTCTTGGCACCTGAGTTGGAGGCTTTCTTTGTGCTTAATGACTAGCCCGATTTGACTGGCGAAGTTTGAGAGAGGCGGGTAGGTTGGCTTCAACGAGAAATTAAACGGCAACCGGGCTCACATTATGCTACGCATGCTACTCTCTGTATGATAAAAGTTGTATCCATATTTTATACCGCCGATTGTTGCAGCTGTCGGTTCCTCATCTTGATTGTGCTCTTTGTGCGTGTTGAGAGATGAAATGACTCACAGAGAAGAGACTTTGCACGCGCGCGCGCACACACACACACACACACACACACACACACACACACACACACACACACACACACACACACACACACACACACACACACACACACACACACACACACACACACACACACACACACACACACACACACACACACACACACACACACACACACACACACACACATATATAGAGAGAGAGAGAGAGAGAGTAGGCCCGAGAGCCTATTTTCTGAAATGAAGGCGTGTAGTCCAATAGGAAGAATAAGACGACGCCTTACGGCTGCCTCTTCTTGCACACTCTCTCGCACGACTATTGGAATCCGCCATTACACGCAGTAAAAAATGTTTCCGGGCACGTAACCCGAAGACCCACGAGAATCTCTCATTACAGCAGCCGGCGCATGCTCGGCAATGCTTTCTCTTGCGTGCAACGAACACGGGGACGGTCGACGATCCCAGCTTGCGCAATGAGCCCGTCGGTTGGACGACTATTATCTTCGCCCGCTGCTGGTGTGTTGTACAACTCTTGCCCGATAAATGGCGCGTCTGGGAGCCGTAAGGGACCGGCGGCTACCGGCTGTCACACCGACCCGACGCGCTCTACGCGAGCGAATCACGCAACTGGGCGAACGACCTTGACGGCACAAGCGGCGGCTCAAAAGAGCGCCCTGTGAGGGGGGCCCCCTTACAGACGCATGCTCCAAGTTTTCATTCTCGTTTCTCCTCTGCCTTTCCCTGGTAGTTACGTGTCGCGCTTTGCTCATCGTGTGCTCCTCGGGGCACGATTGCGTAACGGCGACTGTCGGCCATTCCCGTCACGAGCGGAGGGAGATTTAGGGACCTCTGCTTCGAAAAGCCGTGTAGCAATGTGTCTGCGATCGCTTCCGACAAGATAGCGCGATAAGGTTTTGTCTTGAATGTGGAACCAGTAAAGCCTTGCTTTCTTTTTGATGTTTCTTTTGATGTGTGTATATATATGCCTCTGTGAATATGTATATATTGACCCTGCCACAAGTATGTACTACGAATATCTTGCCGTGTTGCTGCCTGTTGTTCATGGGGAGGTGGGACTAGTCAAGCTGCCGTTATGCAGCTTTTATCCTGCCATCCCTACCGCTTTGTATATACCAGTGTACTTATGTGGTAAAATAAGCTTCTTCTTCTTCTTCTTCTTCTTCTTCGTTTGTTGCGAGTAGCATCGATGACGCAAGTGTGAGCCGTGACATTGTAAGAAGCGTACCTCACACGATTACCTAAATGGCTTGCAATAAGCCCTAGCAACACGCGGAAATCTGTTCCATGGCGTGTGGCACTGTGCACACTTTTTTTCTTTACCACGTGCGACAAAGCGGTCATGCAAAAAAGTATTCGGCTCTTGTTCACTTATTGTAGTGACCGATCGAGTAATTAACAAAGATGTTAAAGATATTAGATTATCTCTACGATGACAACACTCTAACGTCATCGTCCGTTCCAATTCCAACAAGGAAGCGCTTTATGACATAACGATCGCAGTAATATTTCGACGCAACCCTTCATCTCGGCGATCCCGAACAATCCTTACGGATAGGAACCCGTGTTTTCTATCTAAAGTGATTGTCGACATTCCTGGATGGAGCCTGACCAATGTGCCAACAGTACGCTTGAATTGCACGCTTACAGACATTGTCGATGAACGTTTTTACCGACAACCGCGATTGCAACATGAGTCTACCACTCGTGACGTTCGCTTACAATTCGTGACATCATGATGTCACCGGATTCTTGCGGTTCTAGTTGTTCGTCCGTGGTGCTGCTTTACCTATGGACACACTAATTAATTAATTTATTTATTTATTTATACAGGTACCTCGCGTGTTCCACGTGGGAACATTGCGTGAGGGGGGATACATATTTTTGTTGTACGGAGAGCGAACAAGACAATGTACAGTAGAATAGAAGAAAATAATTACCAACACTTGCTTGCACCAAATACAAAGCCAGAACGGAAATCTTACAGCTATACAATGTTAATGAACGACACATAAGGTTATGGATCTGAGAATGACAAACTCTTGGTTCTAAGAAATATAAGATATAAACGCAAATGAAACATTACACAATGTTAAGGACAACGCATAAGGTTATGGATCTATATAAACAGGTGTACCTGGCCAAGAATACATTTCTCGTGCTAAATAAACAGCGCCTCCAGCAGTTTCCTGGAGTTTTCGGAATCTTGAACGTTGGCTATATTATCTGGAAGATTATTCCATAATACAATAGCACGTGGCAATGGAGGTGTGTTAAATGCATTAGTGTGACCATAGAGGCGCTCAAAACTGAGCTTATTGTGCAAACGGTGGGAACAGCGATAAGGTCTAAGAAGCGACATTGAAGAGCCATGTTCTCTGGTGATGATTTTATGCAGCAAACAGACAAGAAAAATGTTTCTACGTGAGTCCAAAGAAGGCAGTGATAGCGATTGTTTGATTCTATTCACGCTGGGATGTCTGCTCTGGTCACCAACGATGAAACGTGCTGCGCGGTTTTGGATTGATTCTAAACATCGGATTTGATAAGCTTGTTGGGGTGGCCATATGGAAGACGCATATTCGAGTTTAGGTCACACAAATGTTTGGTAGGCGAGCTTTCGCGTGGAAGAGGGGAATCGCAAGATTGCGCTTTAGGTAACCTAGCATACGAGACACATCCGCTGTAACCTTGCTAATATGAATAGACGACGAAAGGGGGGATGTGAAGTGGTTGCCTAAGTACTTGTAGGACGAAGTTGGATGGACAGGATTACCATCAAGGAAATATTCAAACTTAGATACTAATCGCTTTCGAGTAAAAGTCATTAGGTTACACTTATCAACATTTAACGTGATCAGCGAAGTTGCGCACCAGGTTGTTACGCGATCAAGATCTTTCTGCAGAGCGATATGATCTGATGGTGACTGGGTTTTTCGATAGACTATGCAGTTTTCAGCAAAAAAGCGAATAGAGATGACGTGAAATCCGAAGGAAGGTCGTTTATCAATATTAAAAACAACAAAGGGACAATGACACTCACCTGTGGAACTCCAGACATCACTTCAGTGAGAGGGGAAGACATGTTATCAATTACGGCGAACTGTTTACGAAAACAGAAAGTTTCTAATCCAAGATGCAGGGAGAGAATATATGTTAAGAGACGACACTTTAGCTATTAATTTGCAATGGGCTGCGCGAAAATCAGTGAATATGCACTCTGTTGAAAAATTTTCATCCGTGTTGTTGAGCAGCTCGTTTGTGAATTCACTGAGCTGTGTATCTCAAGATAGTCCTTTGCGGAAGCCGTGCTGATTATGGAAAAAGTAGTTGTTTTGCTCTAGGTGAAATGCAACGTGTGATGAAAGAATATCCGCGAGTAGCTTACATGGGATGCTTGTAAGAAACATGGGACGATAGTTAGAAAGCAGGCATTTATCACCGAATCTGAAGATAGGGATGACTTTGGCGATTTCCTAGTCGTATGGAATCTCGCCAGTTTGTAGCGATTGCTGAAAAATATGGCTGGGAACGGTTCTAGACAGAACAACAGTCTGCTTTAAAATTTTAGAATTAATACCTTCGACGCCCGAGCATGTTGAAGTCTTAAGTTTATTAATTAGTGATGAGATACCGGCAGGGGTAATGTCTATGGTGTTCATAAACCGATAATCGACTGTAGTTGGTATGAACATGCTGGCATAGTCTTCCTTTGTGAAAACTGAAGTAAAGTAATCATTGAATGCGGCAGGAAACTCTTCAGGAGCGACTGCAAGACCAGCATGATGCAGCCAGTAGAAGAGCATGATGCAGAAGAGCATGATGCAGCCAGTAGAGCGTGAGGGAGCGATTATTTTCCAAAATTTCTTGGAGTCATTTATTAAAAGGGACTGCAAGTCGTGGCAAAAGAATTAGTGTTCAGCTTAACGCACCGCATGAAAGTGAGCCTTCTCTGAAGCGTGGTGTTTCGCCCATGCAACCTAAGAATGCAATAACGTAGCCGTTCTGAATAGACGCTTTATCTAATTTCTTAGGGTGTGAAGTGTTCGGCTATACCATGGTTTAGAAATATTGCCCCGAATGGATAATTAAGGAAAATGGTGGCACACCAGCTGTAGTATTTTTTCTCTTAAGAGGCACCAATTTTCGTTAACCGACCGGTCGGAGAAGAAGGGCCAAAATGAGCATGAAAAGTTTTCTAAGCCCTGATTTAAGGCTGTGAAATCACCTTTTTTATAATTGAGTATGAGCATAGGAGTCACCTAGCGTATGGATACAGGCAAAAGAATTGTTACGCGAATGTGAAGATGATCACTGAAGCCACCGAGATATTCTGTAGAGCTAACTTTTTCAGGTGCCAATGACAAAAAAGGTCGAGGGTGTTTAAGTAGCGAGTAGGTTGATCGATTAACTGAACAAAAGAGAAATCAAGTGTTAGATCAAGAAATTGTCTGGAGCTGCTTGAGTGAGAAGTTTGAGTTGACCAGTCAATATCAGGGTAGTTAAAGGAGCCCAGGAGAAAGGGTCGGCTGTAGGGAACTTCGAGCGCAGTGCCGTTATATGCTCATGCAAACCGGCAACGAAACTATCTACACTGTCCGGTGGCCTGCAACAGACCCCGAAAATGACCTTAGAAGCATGTGGTGAAGTGCATACCCAAAGAATTTCTAACAGTGATGTAATATCGACCGTAAAGGACATAATATAATTTTTTGTAGCAATGAGCACACCCCCCTTCATTCTTCCTACCCTATCTCTTCTGTAAATGCGGAAATCAAATGAATCAGGCAAGACTTCATTGTCAGTGATACTGGAGTGAAGCTACGTTTCCGTAAGCAGTAAAATGTCACAGTTGCACTTTTAAAGGTACGAGCGTAGTTAAATACGTTTTGCAAGTGTGATACACATGTTGCTGTGAGATAAAAATGAAGTTCTCATATTGAACGCGATCAGTGCGTCACAGTGAATTATTTGCAACTTTGCGCGTAGCTGCTTTGCGTTCTAGCTATCGCGGAGCTTGTGTTACTCTGTCAATGTTGGCATCATACACATAAATAACATTATCAATACGTAGTTTATCAACAGAAATCTTGTAAGACAAGTTTTTAAATTTTCCAAATTACAATAGCTTCTTTCTGGCAAACCGTGTTTGAAGAGTAAAATTCTCCCGGACGGCAAAGTGCGTGCCTTTCAGTTTGGCACCATTTTATAGTATACCATGCTTGTCTTTAAAGCACGTAAATTTTGTGAGGACTGGTTTACGCTTGTCAGCTTGGTATCTGTCAAGTCTATGGGCCCTTTGAATTTTTAATGATTGAAGTACGATTCCAAGATTCTGTGAACATAGGTTGATAACTTTTTGTTCGTACGACGACCAGGATTCGGACGGTTTGTCGGGGAGGCCAAAGGAATACAAATTAGAATGCGTTAGCCTTTTTTCGGCGACTTCACATCAAGATTCAATGGCCTTAAGTTCTTCGCATACATTGTTGCATGGTCATGGCTACACTTCAAGGCTACGACATCAACTTCGACGGTACGGATTCCAGAGGATATCTGCTTTACTTCAACATCGACAGATGTTTGCCAAAGTTTCAAGGCGCGCAAATCCTTTAGGACTTCTTCTTGCTTAGAGTCGATCCTCCTAATTGTAGTGAGGACGGTGGCACAATGCTTCATTCGTGTTTGGTCCGGGATTACATTCAACGTCCTCGGATAGTAATAACAAAAGCATTCAAATGCATTGGCGGAATCAGTTTTTGCAGCACTCAAACTTAATAACAGTTCGCTGGGGCATGACACCATGACCAAGCAACGATTGCTGCTGCAGGCACAGCAGTAGTAGTCCAAGTAACTAACTTGTAAGAGCAGATAGGGTAAACGCTCCATTCTGGAACCGATGTAGTGCCCAAAGCTAGCCTCTTCGGGAAACTGCTTGAATGCGGCACCTCCCATGGTGCTAGTGTCAGTCGATGACCATGGTTGCCAGTGCAGTTACTGATGAATAGCCAGCGTTGGCTGCAGTGTCATATTCTCAGGCATTTACACCGTACACGAGGTGTCGCTGCACAGAAAGGCCGCGTCAGGCAGCTGAGCAGGGATGCAAATCAGCAGAGTAGCCTGTAAGTGCAGACAGGGTAAACGCTCCATTCTGGAACCGATGTCGTGCCTCATGCTGCCTGTTAGTGTTGACGTCTGACACCACGTGGCGAAACTCGGCACGTGGTGTCGGCAGCCACGACTCGGCAGCCAGAATGGACGTAGTGCACCCGTCGTACGTTGAGGAAGGCCAGTTCACGGGAGAATGTGCTTGGATAAGGCAAGCCATGGAAACCTCCAGTGTTTGTCTCCCTGTGGCCAAGATTCGTATCGAAGGACCTTTTGGAGTACTGGACAATGAAGCTGCCATCTCGGCACATCTCCCGCCTCAGTATCCATATTTGTTTTCTAACAAATCTGAGGATTTGCTACGACGCAGGGGAATCGGGTTTAGTGAAGGGATAGGGCACGCGTTAACTCGTTCCAAGGTACGGGAGATCGCGGCGAAGGCAGTGTATGAGTGTCCAGTGGTGGAGGAAACAGGTTTGCCGGATTCGTCAACCAGTACCGAACAGGACAGCCCCATAGGGGATGATGCGGAAAGTACACCAGCTAAGGAAAAGGTCAGGAAAGCAGCGGAGCCAGAAATGTCTCGCGAGGCAGAATGTAGAAAGTTATTGAACGTAAGCCCTGCCACAATGATCGCTGAGCAGGAAATGCGTAAAGCACAAAGCAATGCTGAGCATTACTATGACAGGACGGCTCGCACGCGATGCTTTGAAGTTGAGGAAAATGTAATGATCCTGAAACCCTCGTTGAATAACCAACCTGAGGAGATGCCTGTCGACGTTCCAGAGTTAACAGCAGTAACGGGGGCAAAAGACATTCACGAGACCATTTACAAGCTCGTAGAGCAGGCGGAGTTGAACCCCAATCAGAGGGCCGAACTGAGGGAACTCGTGTTTGAATTTAAAGACGTACTTTCAGACACGCCGGGCAGGACGACTGCGATCGTTCACGATATTGAGTTAACCTCATGGGACCCAGTTCATTCGAAAGCTTATCGCGTTTCACCTCGTCAGCGTGAAGTCATGGCCGCTGAAATAAGCAAGATGTTAGAGGTAGGTGTAATCGAGCCCGGAGAGAGTGATTATACCTCGCCTCTTATCTTAGTTCAAGTCCCAGGAAAGGAGCCGCGACCGTGTATCGACTACCGCAGGCTCAATTTAATGACGAAGGACCAGACTTATCCAATACCGCATATCGAGAAAAGGCTTGAGAAAGTGAGCAGTGCTAATTTCATCTCTACGCTCGATTTAGTCAGAGGGTATTGGCAGGTTCCGTTGACCGAGAGGACAAGTAGGCTTGCGGCGTTTATTTCCCCGATGGGAGTCTTTCGTCCGAAAGTCCTGAGCTTTGGATTGAAGAATGCGCCATATTGCTTCTCTAGCCTTATGGACCAGGTGCTACGAGGAATGGAGGAGTCTGCACTTCCGTATCTCGATGACATAGCAATTTTTTCTTCGTCATGGGCCGACCTTATGCAACACCTGCGAACCGTGCTGTGTCGTCTACGAGAGGCCAACTTAACTGTGAAGGCTCCCAAATGCCAATTAGGGCGCGCGGAGGTAGCTTATCTAGGTCATGTAATAGGGCAAGGTCATCGTCAGCCTTCCTAGGTTAATCTGACCCATGGTCGAGTGTATAAGCGCGACTGGACGAGGACGAAGAAAGAAACAGATACACAGACACAGCGCTTCCTGACTGACCGCCATAGACAACTTCCCGCAACCATGCACCAAGCGGGACATCAGATCATTCCTTGGGTTGGGAGGGTATTGCCAAAGGTATATCCTGCGGTATTACGAGATTGCGAGTCCTTTAACGGATGCTCTCAGAAAACAGAACCAGAAACAGTAAAGTGGGATGACGCAAAAGAAAAGGCTTTTAGTATGCTGAAGAACGCACTAACGAGTCAGCCAGTGCTGAACGCGCCCGACTACTCTAAGCCATTCATTCTTCAGTGTGATGCCAGCGATTGGGGTATGGGGTTGGTTCTCTGTCAAAAGAGAGATGACGAGAACGAACACCCTGTACTGTACGCCAGTAGAAAGCTTTCAGTTCGTGAGGAAGCATACAGTGCATCAGAAAAGGAATGCGCCTGCGTAGTATGGGCGGTGAAGAAGCTAGCTTGCTATATCGCTGGTTCAAGATTCACCATAGAGACTGACCACTGTCCCCTCACATGGCTGCAGACCATGCCTACGAAAAACGGTCGTCTTTTGCGCTGGAGCTTGACTCTTCAAGAGTACAGCTTCGATATTTGCTACAAGAAGGGTAAGCTTAACGGCAATGCCGATGGTTTGAATCGTTGGCCCTAGAGTAACGAAAGCCTCATGCTCATCCGGGTTTCCGTGGCATTTTTACGTTCGTTCATATGTTTTTTTCGAATTGAAGCCGATTGTTAGCTGATTTTCATCACCACGTCTTAACGCTTTCAAGAAATGGCTGTTTTTAGTGTTCAGGGGGGGTGGGGGGGGGGTGGACGCGCGTAAGGAATGGGAAAGGTGTAACGGGTTTTCTTTTTTTTTTAAAGCCGGGTGTGTCTTGGGGGAGGCTGGCCTTGTGCTCGCTGCTTTGTGGTTGTGGGCCCGGCACTGTTCGGGGGTGACTGCTTGCCCACGCAGGAGACGAAAAGTTGCGAGACCTGCTTGCAAGAACAATTTCACCGGACCGGACCAGGAAGAACAGTCACAAGAGCGCCACGAGGACTGATGACCACTTCCAGGAATCTACCTGCTACGAACTAAGGGTTCGTGACCTCTACGGGGAATCCTGATACCGAAACACCGATCCCTCGTACAGCGGCTGCTGGGCCCTACACGTCGGGATCTTCCTCCCCCGCCGGAGATGCTGTTAGGGCCGGCGTCTGACACCACGTGGCGACAGGAATTTCGCCCGACCATCTTCGTCGAAATGAGGCGTGACTTCTCCGGCGATGCTTGGCGTCCCGCACATCGTGCACAAAGAAATTTCTCTCACCCGACCTTCTTCCACCAGGCTTCGTCGAATTGAGGCGTGACTTCGCCTGCTATTGTGGGCGTCCTGATCCACGTGCAGAAATAACTTTCTCTCACCGGACCTTTTACCAGGCCTCGTCGAAATGAAGCGTGACTTCTTAATTCGCCATGACCGTTTCGAGTGTCTACCTGTCTGCCGGAAGCCGCGCAATGTACAGCCTCTTTTTTTCGCGCGCGTGTGTGTGTGTGCGAGTTTAGAGAGGCCTTTTCCTCGAATTGGACCTAGAATAGAACTTCCACGAACCCGCAAAGCGCAGAAGAGGTGGACAGGCGTCTACAATTCCGGGAGGCGGGACGACTTCTTCCTTTCAGCAGGCTCGGTATAACCAGAGGAGGAGGGGCCCTCCTTCCGTGCCTGTCATGTGACATCGACGGAAGCAAGATCTCGCCCACAATTGTAGAGAGCCTATTTAAGGGGCTCCGAAATGTACTTTTAATCACTTCATGCTCTTCTAATTTTCTTTCATCTACCTTTGAATAAACCGTGCAAGTTTCGCACTAGAAAATCGTCTCGCCCTTGCTTGGTCGCCATGGTCCGCCGGATGCCTGCAGCCCGCCAACAAGGCCACGCTACCCGATAAGTAACGTCGGTCGAGCTTCGATAGGCAGGCGCCGCTACTTCTCGGCAGCAGTGAGATACGCTACCCTGGAGTACGCAACAAATGCCCTATGCTGCCCCATGTGCCCCATGATACTGCTTTCCGCTGCGCCTGCTATGAATGAATATTCCTATGGCTCCATCGTCCGAGCCAATCTCGCTCGTCAGTTTATCCGCCAGCAATTAGCCACGTCGGAAAAACACCAGAAGGTGATATACGACAGGCGTCGTCGACTCACCCGCTTTCGGCCAGGTTCTCTGGTCCTCCTCAGGACTCCAACACGCCGGTTCGGGCTCTCGAAAAAATTACTATCCCCTTAGCTTTTCCTTCAACGAGTCACCAAGCTCATCTACGAAATTGCTCTCTCGCCCCGACCACATTGCCTGGCCGCCGCCGATGCAGTGAAGTTGTGTGCGTTGTGCGGCTCAAACCATACCATGCGCGCTAAACTTAGCCGCGCTTATCCTAGCTACCACTTCTCTCGTCGTTGAACAGCACCGAGTCGGCACTCCTGTCGCCGGAGGGTTGCGTGACGGGACAGTCAGCCGGACGTGCCCACAAGTTCGCCACAACGAAGACGAGGAAGGCGGGCCCAGGTTCGTGCGCCGAATTCACCATATTGAGAGCGCCTGTAATATAATACAATACAATACAATACAGTACAATACAATACAATTTTTATTGTGCATAAAGGAAAACAAACTACAGATAACAGGCCTACCAAAGCCTCAGAGGGCTTGACTGGCAGTACCTGACAGTCAGGTCACAGAAAATTGCACAGGGTTAATAGCGGAGTTAGCTATTAGCGGGTCAGAGCAAAATATTCAATAGTTATACAAAATATTACCTTAAACTTAGGAAATTCTGAGTAGTTTCTTAATTCCACGTCTTGTGTTTGCTTCTAACACAGGCGTTGGCAATTTATTAAATATGGCAGGAACATAGTATTGTGGCGTTCTCCTTCCGTACTTTGTCGCAGTCTTGGGGATGACGCAGGGTTCCTTCGGTCTTAAGGAGCGGAGAGGCGTATATCGTATTTTAAAATCATTATTCCAGAAGTGTTTAATTTCAACACTTTCGACAATCAGGGAAGTGTGGCAAATTCAAGAACCTAAAGACATCTGCATCTTGCTTTGGACACAAATCGTAGGCCACTGTTGCCAGTAGTGAACGTAAAATTGAATTAATTCTTGAGATCCACCTAAGAGTACAATGGCCATACACAGTCAAGCCATAACGTAGCACACTGTAGACTAAAGCATGGGCAATAATTTTTCCCACGGAGATTGGCATAAGACATCGCATATTGTATAACACACAGGAGACCGCGCGCGGCTTTTTACAGAGGTGGGATAATTGCGAGTTCCATAAACTATCACAGTCAAAAAGCAACCTAAGATACTTAACAGAATATGCATTTTTACCAGGTTGACATGCGCATTCGTAACAGTCAGATGTTTGTAATAATAATGATGTCGTAGGCAGGATTTTTTTCATTGGGTTATGGAAACAGACAAGTCGCGTTTTAGAAGGGTTTATGCTTATTAAATTAGCCGCAAACCAGTCCATAGCTTTAGTTGCCTCATTCTGTAAGGAGCTGATTGCATCAGAGTAATTAGCTGCATAGGATACAAGAACCGTATCATCGGCAGATTGATATATATAATTACCTACTACATTGGATAAATCATTAACATAAATCTTAAAAAGCAGAGGGCTTAATATTGAGTCCTGAGGGACTCCAGAATGAATACAGGTAAAAACGCTCTAACTATTTCCCAGCTTTACACACTGTCGTCTATCCTGCAGAAAGTTAGTTAATGAATTCAAGAATGATCAACGAAGGCCTAGGAGAGACAGTTTCTGTAACAAAGCTTCTGTACAAATTTCCGGAGTTCCCCAAACATCGACCTGATTATGAGGCATGCTGTAGTGGAGGACTCCAGAAATTTGGACCACTTGGGGTTCTTTAACGTGCACCTAAATATAAGTACACGGGTGTTTTCGCATTTCGCCTCCATAGAAATGCGGCTGCCATGACCGGGATTCAATCCCGCGACCTTGTGCTTAGCAGCCGAAAACCATAGGCACTAAGCAATCAAGGTGGGTACTTGCTGAACTCTAATGCAGATGCGTAGCGTTTTCTGAAGCGAAATACTGTGCAATAATGCGAAGCATCCCAGCCACGTTGTGGTAGGCAAGTAGGTCGTACTAATGTATACGTTCCTTTCTGGCATTGTTTGGCGCCTCTTGAATCTTGTTCGTTGACGAGGTGTCTTATACTTGTGTCACACGGGCACATTTGGAAGGCCTTCCAAATGTGCCCGTGTGACACAAGTATAAGACACCTCGTCAGACACATTTTTATGCGAAGCATATTAACGTAGGTTTCGGGCCTTCGCGCGACGCCCGGCGGTGGCCACCATTGACCCTGAAGTGGGGTCACGTGACATGACGTCACGTGATGACGTCACACAGGCTGCAGATGGGGCCTCATATCGCGCCGTCGGTCGCCTCCCGGCGGTGGCCACCATTGACCTTCAAGTGACCTTCAAGTAGGTCACGTGACATGACGTCACGTGATGACGTCACACCGGCTGCAGATGGGGCCTCATATCGCGCCGTCGGTCGCCTCCCGGCGGTGGCCACCATTGACCCTGAAGTGAGATCATATGATGTGACGTCACGTGATGACGTCACACCGGCTGCAGATGGGCCTCATATCGCGCCGTCGGACGTCGCCCGGCGGAGGCCTACACGCTTCGGTTCGCGCCGTCGCGCGCGACACCGCGGCTGCGCCACCATCGCTGCATCACGTGATATGTGACGTCACGCCAGGGATGAAGCGGCGCGCGCCCGCCGTCGCGTCAGTCTCTGTGCCCGCAACCGCGCCAGCGTCTTTGCGCCGGGCGTGTATGCGGTCAAGATGCCTCCAAACGCTAAGGATACGCTAAGGTTAAGCCCAGTGGACGCTTCGCATCCACTGGGCTTAACCTTGATAAGCCTCCAATTTTTATTCAACAGTCCTCTGCGAGACACTGAATGGGCCCTTTGAATGAAAATGAGATGCGCGGGATCGTGGGATTGAACTTTAGTCGAATCGGCAGATGCTCTACCGATTAAGCCGGGGTAGTGCGCTTGAAACGGTTGTATTATTGTCAACCTACAACTCTCTGTTCGCTTTCGTGGCTATAGTGCTTTGAGACAATTGGCGCGTGCATCACTTCGAACATTATCAATTTGCTTAGGGAAGCGAAAGCAGCTGCGCGCACGCCAGCTGCCTCCTTGACTACGGGCGAGAACGTGGTGCTGCTGAGCACGAGACTCAGAAGCGGCGCGCCGAGCAAGCGTCATAACCTGGTGTCGCCATTTTGGTCGTCGATGTCAAGCCGTCGTCATCACGCGTACGCTCGCGTCTCACACCCAATCGCTCACCTTACACGGACACATTGTGCCACCTGGTAACAATTTGCGCCTGCCCAAGCGATGCTACATACAGAGAAATACCTTCGAAATGCCTCGCGAGACAGTGATTTTCAGATCGGGGGTCCTATAACGTAAATCTATTCCAATAAGTTTTTATTCCACTCTCCGAACGTCAAATTTGCGTAACCGCAGATGCAAGCATCGGGCGGTCAGCCGCAGGATTGTCTGAACAGACCAATCAAACGCTTTCCTCGTTCATAGGAGGTCATTTTTGTTTGCTTGAAAGACGAATAACATTGCCTACACTGAGCGGCTTGCCTTGTCTAGTTGGCTGACAAGAGGCGAGGAGCATGCTTAAGTGGAGAGGGATTCGATGGGGCCGAGCCACTGCAATAAAAATCGGTAACCGGACAAAGAGGGTGGTGCCGGCGTATGCGATTGGTCCACTTTCCCTCACTTCGCTTGTGGTGGCTGGTCGAAAATCGCCGCCGCATGCAACGGAAGCTTAAGAATGGCGCTAAAACGGATCCTCAGCAAAGAAGAGTTGACAGAACGAGGTCGTAAACTTGCCGAAAGTGCTCGAAAACGTTAAGCAACCGCGCAAAAAGTTTCATTATACGCAAATGAACCCATGCTCTCCGGAAAGTGCGAGTAGCCAGTCCCTGAGCGATTGGCAGCAGCCATTTTTTATTCCTTTCGGAACGGGGCAGCCTGCGGCTATTCAGGGGAAAACACTGCTTTGTTCGGCATATTAATGCATCTTTAACGCGCACACGTCACTTTGACGCGGTGAGTTGTTGCAGTTTTGTGACGTCGCTTGACAGGCAAGTGAAGTGGGTGCAGCCCGAAAACTTTTGACCAATGGCCGAGGGCTAGTGGCTAAAAGGCGTCGAATCAGAAATAACTATTTTTCTATCGTTCGGTCAAATCATGCATAATCAGTGGGCACACGTCATATCAGATGGGAAGCTATCGTGGTTTTGGTGACGTCGCGTGACATACCGGTGAAGTGGGGGCGGTCCAAAAAAGTTTTTGACCAATGATTGCAGAATTGGAATAGGAAAGTTTGGAATAGTTTTACGTTATAGCGCCCGGGATCTGCGTCCTTTATTGCAAATCTGTAACAATGGTGAATTGAGATCGGTTCTCGAGCTATGATCAGCCCAAACGGTGGTCGTGTCTGCTTCGTGGTGCAGTCTAGATTGGTTCTTAGAACTTCGGCCCAAAATGTCAGTGCTTAGCAGTGATTTCAGCAGACGGCCTCTTTTGAGGCTGTTTCCTCTGTATTTTAGAAAATAAGAAGGTTTTCAAACATACGAGACACGTATCTGAGAGAAAATTCCAGATACGGACCTTTCTTTATTTGTTAGTGCTTGACAGTGTTAATCAAATCAGAAGTGCTTCGCTAGCGATTCTCAACTGTAATACGGGCAGGTTGGTAGAGACAATGGTTGCGGAAGATGACCTAATTTTGCCACCGAATGCCATGACCCAAAGACTGAGCGCTTCTAATCTACGCGCTTGGGCACCACTTCGCAAAAGCGCGGAACGACAACCACCAACTGTAACCGCCAACCAAAATAGCCCTCCGTTTAGTGCTAGACTCGGCAAAACAAGTACCACATTTTTGAAGCTCAAAACTGCTCACCCGTTACGAAACAACGTACTCAAACTCACACGAGCGGCATAAAAACGAAGGTGAATCCAAACTCTACACTGACACTTACAAATAAAGCGTACGATACATAAATCAAGTCACAATGAAGTTTAAGCATTTAGGCTGTTTCTATCCTACATTTACGTGAATACAACAAATTAACGCAAATGCTGGCGCTTTATTTACTCGAGCATTAAACAATCAGGTTTCAGTAAAAAAACATTAACAACAAACTAAAAAATGTCTGTCTCGCGGACAGAAAGGACCAGAACTTAAAACAATGCACTCTTCTTGACATCTCAACCCTTTCATGTGCTCAATACGCGGCTCAACTTCACTCCAAAAAAGACGTTGAAAAAAATCAATACTAAAATTGCAAATAACAGGATGGGCTTACAAAGGATTCTGTTCTTAATCGCTTGATGTTCACAAATACACCGTTTCAAACGCGCTCGGGCGGGTCTCCCATTCTCGAGTCTACACGTTGTCCAATCGCGACACCAGAACAAAGGTTATTTGCCCGAAGAACCTGCAGCAGCCTAGACTTTCGACTCACTACCTCCAAACGTTCAGGGATCGGCGCATCCACGAATCCGCGTGCCCTCCTGTCCGCTAGGCAGTCGCTTTTATTTCCACTAGAAAGTGAACGCCCATTGAAGCACACTTTCGAGCAGACCAGATGCTGCGCTATGTTCCTCTGCTTATAATGCCTTGCCACAGCTGAGAAGAAGCGGAATTTGCTACGTCTGAATTTCTGCGAAATACTTTCTGTGCCGACGCTCGTCACGCCTATTCTAGATTTCAACAACCACCTAAGCTTTGGATCTAACCTACTACGCTTTTACCTAACGTCGTGGCGGTTGGTGCGCTTGACCCGGCTCGTATCGCCACACGAGTACGACTTTCTTGGCTTGCCTCTTCGTCGTTTGCCCTCTGTGCGCCTCGTAAAGCTTGCGGTCCCGGCACTCGTACTCGCAGGGACGCTGCCTTCTCCTCGCAACGATATCACTCCGGGCGGCAATACCAAGCTATGCGCTTGTTCCTCGCTTGATGTCTGTCCTTCTGACAGAGCATGACTGCATCCGACGCCATCTGCGTTCGCTCTGACGTCTTTCCTCAACTTGCTGGATTTTATCGAGGCCATCGAAATCAAAAGCGTCCCTGTCGGCCACTGCTTCCAAAGCGACCTCTCTAGACGGCGAAGCAATATTGTGTTCCCTCTTGTCACACAGCGTGAGCATCAACGGCACCACAGCATTTCCTACGCATCCTGAGCTATAGTAGCTATCTCAATAGGCGGTCTGTCCTCAACAAGCTCGTCATTGTCGCTATCATTTTGGAGTTCGCAGTCGACCTGACTTATAGCTTCAAAATGCCTCAACAAAGCCTTCTTCGCCTCAGTGTAGTCCCGATTCTCCTATTTAAGCAGGTGTTCCAAAACACTCGCGGCTTTAGACGGGAGCAACGTGACCAACTTCTTGGGCCAGAAGTCCCGCCTGACACGTGTCCCGGCTGACATTTCTTCACACACTCCTTCCAAATAAGAGAGAAACATAATGGTATCTTCGCTTGTCCTGAAGGTGTGAAGGTGGCCTTGGGTTCACTGCCATTTGAGCGCTTGAATTTCCCAGTAAAACTCCTCCGTCCTAAGAGCGTGAAGTTGTGCTCCCTCCCGCTCACATCTCTCAGCTTCAAGCTCACTTCCACGCTTTTCTGCTTTTACCTTTCGCTCTGCAATAATTTCCCATGATTCGTCGGCATCACGTTGAGAATCGCTTTCCTTGTTTTTGCGGAGCCGGCGGAAACGCCAAACTCCTCGCAAGTTTGAATGAGGTCCTGAGCTTGGAATTCCTCCATCGCGATCTAGTTCCTCGTGTTGCTTGTCCAATAAATTTACCTTTACTTCAAACTAGAATTGACTGTTTAAAGAGAGTAACTTTCGTAAATCATAGCCCACCAAAAGAACAAAACACTTTCCCAATATGAGCCTGTGCTAGAGAGGTCTGGCGACATGAAAAGCAAGCATCAGGTGCTCACCCAGCCAAACTGGTCGACACCGGCTGGTCTCGTGGCGGCCATTGAGCGGTGTAGCAGGCGTTTTCGGACCACGTATCTCGTAGCTTGCCATCCACTGATGAGATACTGGTCGGCCTATCCCACCGCTGCCACCACTATTGCGGTTTCGGGGTGGAGGACGAGAGGCGGACTCTTGGAGCAGATAAAGAGGAAGCGAAAAGCTTTACACAGTATGTACGGATACAACAGAAAATAGCATACATGTAGCGGGAAGAGCACACCGGAACGACGGGGCGGCTGGTGGCGACTCTCTTTTCTCAATGGACCGGTTCTGCCTTAAATCCTTCTGGCGGCCCATCGACGGCAGGAATGAGGCGGGGAAGGTGCTGGCGTCATGCGCGGCTCATTCCTCTTTCGTCGCGGTAGGAGTCTCGGTGCTTCGCGCCATCGGACTCTTCAGATGGTTCACGGAAAGTGGTGGGCAGTCTCGTGGAACTATGAAGGTTGTCAGTCACATGGGCAACCACTTTAGAAGAACTAGGGGAAAGGGGGCGCCCGTTGCTTCGATGACAGGCAATGTAGTGTGGGACAACAAACGCAGGTTTTGCGCGAGTGCTCTCCGGGAGTGAACAGGGTGCTCTGGATGTGCTGGCTGGATTCACATCTGCACAGATATAAGTCAAGTGTTACAAAACGTGAACCTCCAAAGGCTTCGGGGTATCCAGATGTTCACAACATAAACAGGACTGCTACTTGGAAATGGAAAGACCCAAGCGAATTTTTCGATCACTTCTTTGCGCTTCCTTCGAACTAGACATACTTTCTGGTACATTTCATCCAAAGGTTGAATGTCACACTGAAAGTAATCCGTTGACGCGCGTCACATGGCACCACGGACTAAGATGCTTTCTTCACAAATTGTGGTATTACTTACGAAGTGACAAGCTTATTGTACGTTGCGCCATATTACTTATGACTTCGCATTAGCAAGGTGACGCCAGAGGGCCCGTGAATCATGCATTCAAAGCGAAGCGCCCGAAAGCGAACGATGCTTCCTTCTTACCGTGTTCACATCACTGCGCACTCCGTGGCATAAACGTCGGCGCACTAGCGTGACGCGAGGGTGCCTATACATATACCGAGGGTCCGGCGAACCTCGTAGGCACACGAGTAGCAGCGTGATCACTGCACTCAATTAAAACAGACAAATATGCTTTATTAAATTGAGGTCGATTTTGTGTATTTTTATGCATTTTGCCAATGGCGCAGCACGTCTACGGGCATTACGTTCTGGTCTAAAGCCTTGACAAAAAAAAAAACACTGTGCACCTGTGTACGTACAAGACGTCGCAAAGCGGGGCGTGATCCTGCCTATTCATTCCGTTGTTTTTTTCCCGCAGCATGTGGCGAGAGCAAGTTTCCCGACGATCCCGACTTTCGTATCGTGGGCGGCCGAGAAGCCAACAAGGATGAATGGCCGTGGCAGGTAAGCTGGCGTTAAAATCGACCTTCTTCAGGCATGTACATCGCTCCTATTCTAGAGGGAACCATTGTTGGCGAAAACGTAAAACTCCGTAAGAAGGCATTCCCACACGTTTAACTTGCCTTAATCAAAGTGGGCGCGCTCCGGTTAATACCACTGTTAAAGCTATGGCATACGTTTTCAAATCTTGGACGGTGTCCCGAAGAGTGTGGCAGGAATGAGGTCACCGGCCCGCATGTTGACACCTCATTTGCTGTTCCAGCCCGACGTGCGCCATCTCGGGTAAATCAAACGAGGTTTGTCGACAAGCTCACGTGTAGGTTTTGCATATCGTCAATTAGAACGGAAGATTGGGCGATCCGGTAAGGATTGATCTACAGTATCACACGGATGGTCAGGGGACGCTGAGATATGCAGAACGCAGTTACTGCACCGTACAGACAATGAGAACTGACACTATATAAAGGAGGCGACACGCCCCACCCAAGCAAGAATACCTGTTGCAGTAAAAGGCGAGCTTTGTGAAGACAGATTCACTTATGTGGCGAGGCTGGTGCTGAAGAACGCCCTACAACCACTCGCAAAAACGTCAGCACGAACGATTGGAACCGTACCACTGACCAGTGAAATAAAAAAGGAAATCTACAAATTAAACCGCTACCAAGGGTGCCATAACGTAAAGCTATCCGAATATTTTTTATTCCAACTCTGAAATGAGCCGTCCACAATTGGTCAAAAAGTTTTCAGGCAACGCCCACTTCGCCTGTCTGTCACGAAACGTCACGAAACCCGCGACAGCTCCCCGTCCGATACGACGTGTACACACTGATTGTGTGTGAATAGACCGAACGAAAGTAACATAATTATTTCTGATTCGACGCATTTCGACATTAGCCATCTGCTATTGATGAAAAGTTTTTAGGCTGCGCCCGCTTCGCCTGTCTGTCACCCAACGTCACAAGACCTCGAAAACTCACCGCTTCAAAATGACGTGTAGGCGTTAAAGATGCATTAATATGCCGAACAAAACTGCATTTTTCTCTAGATAGCCGGAGACTGTCCCGGTCCGAAAAGAATGGAAGATGGCTGCCCGCCGATCGCTCAGGCATTGGCTACTCGCACCTGCCGGAAAACATGGATCTATTTGCGTATAATAAAGCTTTTTGCGTGACAGTATAACGTTATCGAGCCCTTTCGGCACGTATACGACACCGCTTTGCCAACTATTCATAGCAGAGGGTCGTTTTAGTGGCATTCCTAACTTTCCGCTGCACGCCGCCGTGATTTTTCGCAGCCACTGCAATCTATTAATGGGAAGCGGACCAATCGCAGACGCCGGCGCCACCCTCAACCGGTTATCGATTTTCGCTTCGCTGGCGCGGCCCCATAGAAACCCTTTCCACTTGTGCGTTCTCCTCGCCTCTTGTCAGTCAGTTAGATAAGAAAAAGCGCTAAATGTAGGAAATGTTATTTGCTTTGAAAGCAAACAAAAGTGACCTCCTATAAACGAGGAGAGTTTTTCATTGGGGTGTTCAGACAACGCTGCGGGTCACCGCCCGATGCTTGCGTCGGCTGTTACATAAATTTGACGTCAGGAGATTGGAATAAAAACAAATTGTAATAGTTTTTCGTTATAGGGCCCCAAATGTGCTAGCTGTCAAAACATCAGATAAATAATAAAAGCGCACAGAAATGCAGTCGTGCAGTCGTTAGAATAGAAGATGCAGTCGTTTTACCTGGAGAAAAATTTGATGTTATCTTGTTTAAAACATAATCTTGTTGACGTCTGCTAAAAATGTACTCTGCGTTGCCGTTATAAATGCAAAAAGTGATTATTTTATATTTCATGGCTTGTTCAAATCACAAGCTCGTGATTTTTATATAAATAAATAAATAAATAAATAAATAAATAAATAAATAAGTAAATAAATAAATAAGATAATTATTAAGTTGATCATTCATTCATTCATAAGTCCTTAATTATTTATTACTTTTTAAATAATTTCTCAATTAATATTTGTTTATGTTTGCTTTCTCTTTGCATGTTATATTCCAGATTATTTGCAGGTAATTGTGCACATGAGAAATTCCCGCGCGATATTCTGACTTCCTTTCGTTTATACTTCGTTTCGTTTCGTTATATACTTCAACAGATGACATTGAAATAACCAAACTACTGAGGAACCTAAGGCCAATTTCACAAAGCATTGCGTTCGTAAATGATCTCGCCACTGGCCGACGTCCTTCGCTAATCGTATGACCAAATGTGGATTGGCGGGAATTTGCTCTTACGTGCAATTGTAGATGTTATTGTGAATATGGGCGCCGGAGGTTTATTACTACAGGGCGGAAACATTCAAAATATCTTCCCAAATGACTCATTTTCATATAGCAGTTAAATACCAATCGATAGCTGCGTTTTTTTGGAGAGATTCGATTCTTTAACTTCGGTACACATTCAGTAACGCAGCGTCGAGTGTACGACACCGATAGATGGCGCTAGGCATTTCACGCGCCTCATGTCCTGCCCATCTGGGGAGGGCCTATTTTATGCTGTTCACTGCCCTGGCGAAGCGTAATCGGGTCCGCGAGTTTTCTCTCTCTCTCTCAATAATTCCAAAGAATGTTAGCCGCTTACAATGCTCAGGTTATCAAAGGAATTTTAAAATCCTCTTGTTTCTTTTTACTGCTGACGAGGTAATGCTTGCAACCGAAGCTAACTCGCGCATGCTCTCAGCTCGTCCTGGGTAAGGGATTGCTTAACCTGCGCAGGTGTCGGTGCGCCTGACGCACCCGCAGGCCGGCAAGATTGGCCACTGGTGCGGTGGCGTTTTGCTCAACAACCGGTGGATACTTACTGCAGCCCACTGCATCGTAAAGTGAGTACAGCGCACATGTCCCGAAGCACTCGACGAGAGCATATTGCGAAAGGCTACGATGCGCGCTATGAGGCTCGGTCGCTAACACTCAGTGACCTAGCTGGCCTGGAACATTCTTGTTCATAATACATCGCAAAAATTCATGTTTGTCTTCACGACCTTGTTCCACGAGCCAACGGTGTCCTCAGCCACGGCCATTATATTCAAAGGGCACGAAGCCCTGTCTGCTAATCACGTAGTCTAAGGTGACCGCCATCAACGTCGTACTTGTGCACGCTTAACTCCCACGGGTGTCATTACTCCGCGCAATGTGCGTGTTCTCTGTGTGCCAACAAGAACGTAAATACTTTCCAGGCGCCGTCATTCGAGACTGCTGAATTCTCGTAGCATTTGTTGTATACTTGTCGGACGGGCGACTGCCCGCTAATAGTAGCCCGAAAAAGGTAAAGAAAAGCCACTGGCGGTGTCTTCTATTGAACTTATCGCGAATAACATAGTTCACTGTAGCATTTTTAACAGAAGTTTGCGTGTTTATGCCCCTATGTCACACCTTTTACCTAAGAGTAAACTATGTATCAGGTTCTCCGTTGCTCGATGGCTTTGACGCATGCAATCTCATATAGTTATTGCTCAAACTGAAAGTCATAATTCATCGGAAAAAAACATTTGTAATACGGTGAGTGGACAGCACACGATTGGGCGATTGTATTAACTACCTGAAGCTCCGTAGAAACTCGACTGCCATCATGAGCCGCAGAAAGCCTGACTGACTCAAACCTGGCGGCCAAGATCCTGCGGGGCCCGCATTCGCATAGCTTTACGTTCGGGGGTGTTCTTTGCCATCGCCAAGCCGCCTTCGCTAATAATATGTCGCACGTCCCGATTGGCTGAAATTTAATTTTGCGAACGATTCCATAGCGTAAGAGCGCTTTGTGAATACGGGCTGCAGGGCTGCCGAATTCACAAAGCTAATCGTTGGTGAATGTTCTTTGCATCGGCCCGCCGCCTTCGCTAATGGTTTGTTAAACATCCAGATTGGCTAGCATTTGCGCTTAGAAACAGTTTTGTCGTAAAAGCTTTCCGTGTGAATTCGGGCCCAGCGGTGCACGCGCAGCCATACTCGATGCAAAAAAAAAAAAAAAAAAAAGCGAGCGCGCGCGCGTGCTTGTGGCGCGAGCAGCCCGCTGTTCGTGCTACCGCAGCCGGTGTTCTGGAAGGTCCGGCTGGGCGAGTACCGCCAGAAGCTGACTGAGGGCAGCGAGCTGACGGTGCCTGTGTCGCACGTGTACCACTACCCGTGGTACTCCGGCTACGACCAGGACATCGCACTCATGCGGCTGGCGCACGAGGTGCCGTACAGCGAGCACGTGCAGCCCGTGTGCCTGCCGGACGCCGACGACGAGTTCCAGGGGCTCGTGTGCGCCGCCACCGGGTGGGGCAAGGTGGACTACAGTGAGTGGCGCCTTTTTGGAATATCAAATTGCTCGTGCGTGTTATTTGAGAAGTTGACGAATTATGAAACACTACTCGTGTAGCTAGGCGGATGGCAAAAAAAAAAAAAAAAATATCGGAGTATCTCTTCAAGCGACGGCAAACATTACCTTGGTTCCGTCCAGCTACGGGGCATTTTCGTGTTTCTTAAAGTTTGGTTCAATTTACGTGGTACGCCATATATATATATATATATATATATATATATATATATATATATATATATATATATATATATATATATATATATATATATATATTGTAATGAAGAAGAAGAGCACAAGAACAAGGCCAGCCAGATCGTCTCTTCCATGCCTGCTGTGCAACCAGTGGGCCAGCCGGATCGCCAGTGCTTAGCACGAGTGTGAGCCGTTCGGGCAACCAGGTGTTCCTGCTCTGCGTTACCCGCCTTCTCGGCTACGAACAGACATTACCATCGGGACTGTTCAGTACAACCATTACAATTGGTGGAAGGTGCGGGGTATTCAAGAACATCTACACCCTGGAACTCCGGTCTCGGACTCTGCCTCCTGTCATGCCTGACTCTCCCCAGTCAACGTCGCCGCCACCCCCCGTTGCCTGCTCTGGCGCTGTCTCGCAACGCCATCCAGCGGTTTTCAGCGGTACGGATGAACAGGACGTCAATGACTGGTTGGCCACGTACGAACGGGTGAGCTTGCACAATCGATGGGATGATACCGCTAAGAGAAATGCCGTCATATTCTGCCTTACGGGAGTGGCTCACTTGTGGTGTAAAGATCACGAAGCCGACTTTCAATCCTGGTCCGCGTTCAAGACCAGTTTCGCTGCAGTTTTCGGTCGCCCTGCCGTCCACAAGTTGCGAGAGCGGTTACGAGAGCGAGCGCAACAACCCGGTGAAACATTCACCTGTTATATCGAAGAGGTTCTCGGCCTATGCAAACGTGTGGATGCTTCTATGCCTGAAAATGACAAATTGAAGCACATTTTGAAGGGCATCGCCGATGACATTTTCCAAATGTTGATCGCCAAGAGCCCGCGCACCGTAGCAGAGCTCATAAACTTGTGCCAAATCTACGACGATTTGAGGAGGCAGCGCGAGTTGACCAGACGCGCCTCAGTGGCTGACGAGGCCCTCTCTTCCATGACAGCCTTCTCTGATCGCTCCCCCTTGCTCACACAAATCCAAGCTTTCGTGCGGCAGAAAGTTTCACGTCAGCTTTCTCTACTACCCTTCGCTGAGCTACCCCAACAGCAGCCGCTGCCGCAACAGCCTCCTACACAGCTCGCCTCTACGCTCCGGCGGGTTATTGAAGACCAAGTCTACCAATGAAGCATCAGCAGTACTCTGTCGCCGCGCCACTTACTTACGCATCCATCGCCGCGCAGCCTCCTCGTCAACCACTTCTTTCGCTACATCCTCGGCCGCTACCACCCGTTCATCGTCTCGTACATCGACCTGTTCGTGCCTTTGCTAATCCTTCGCGCACGCAAGACAACAGGCCCATATTTTATGCCTGCGGTATTCCTGGCCATGTTTCACGACTCTGCCACCGCCGCATGCTGCACTCTGATGGGTTTGTGCAGTCGCCTCCCTACGCCCACGTGCAGCGTCTCCACACAAGAGGAAAATTAAGCGCCGCAGCTCAGGAGGCAGGAACTATGTCGCCATCGATCTGTACAAGTCCTCCCTTGTCGCCTTCGAACGTTGTCGACCTTACTGTTGACGGTGTCCCTACCGTTGCGCTAATTGATAGTGAAGCAGACGTGTCTGTCCTAAACGAACGCCTCTCTCGCGCTTTACGAAAAGTTACGACGCCACTTTCTGGGTTTTTTATTCACACAGCAAGTGCCCAGCCAGTTCAGCCTTCAGCAGCACGCACATCTAGGGTTGTTATTCAGGGTGTTCTCTATATTGTCGAGCTTGTGGTTCTGCAGTCCTGTTCTCACGACGTGATACCTGGGTGGGACTTTCGCGAAATAACGCCGTCAGCAAGTGTGCACGTGCTGCACTCGAATTATCGCCTCTGTGTGACGTGCCCCTCGTCGGCGCCACTTCTCTTCCCGTTAAGCTAGTTGTTCGGGAAGACATTGCCATACCGCCGTACTCGTCTGCCGTTGTTCCCGTCTTCTGTGGCGCTGTCTCTGAAGACGCTGTCTTCTTCACTCCTTCAGAACTCTTCATGACCCGCAAAGACGTTCCCCTCCCTTTCGCCGCGCTTGACATTTCAGCCGGTTTCAGCGCCATCGTTGTATACAATCCGCTTCCTACAGCCCTGATGGCTCTTTGCGGCGAAGCACTTGGCCATGTTCAGCCTCTTGATGACATGTTTATAACCGACGTACCGGATGCTTCGTATGCAGAGCTCACTGACTTCTGTGCACTTTCCACTTCTGCTCCGCCATCACCTGACTTATTCACACCTTTCATTGCCAATTACCTTACTTCCGAACAGCGCTCCCAGCTCCTTCACCTGCTTGCCCAGTTCCATTCTTCTTTTGATGTCGCTCAGCCTACTCTGGGTCGCAGGTCAACCGTCAGCCACCACATCGACACTGGCTCCAACGCGCCATTGCGGCAGCGCCTGTACCGGGTACCGTCAAGGAGCGGCAGGTGATCAGTGAGCACGTGGACGGCATGCTTCAGGGCGGCGTCATTCGACCTTCCAATAGCCCGTGGGCATCACCGGTGGTTCTCGTCACAAAAAAAAAAAGATGGTTCCATCCGGTTCTGCGTCGATTATCGCCGTCTTAATAAGATAACGCGCAAAGACGTCTACCCTCTACCGCGCATTGACGATGCTCTGGACAGCTTGCAAGGCGCTAACTTCTTCGTTGGATTTACGCTCGGGCGACTGGCAGGTCCCGATGTCAGCAGTTGATCGCCCTAAAGCTGCATTTATTACGCCAGATGCTTCATACGAATTTAATGTGATGCCATTTGGCCTATGCAATGCACCTGCTACGTTTGAACGAATGATGGACAATATCTAGCGCGGAATAAAATGGAGCACGTGTTTGTGCTACCTCGACGACATCGTTGTGTTCACCCCTAATTTCAGCACGCATCTTCTTCGCCTCAGGCAAGTGTTGATGTCCTTGACCAACGCAGGCCTGCAACTCAACCTGAAAAAGTGCCAGTTCGCCGCGCGCAAACACATGATTCTAGGTCACGTCGTATCACAAGACGGCATTTGCCCCGACCCATCAAAACTTCGCCCCGTGGCATAATTTCCGAAACCTAATACACTCAAAGAACTCCGCGCCTTCATCGGCCTCTGTTCTTACTTCAGACGCTTTGTTCGCAATTTTGCCTCGATAATCTCACCTCTGACACAAGTTTTAAGTGGTGCCAACGACCTGTCCTCCTGGTCTCCTGCATGCGACACCGCGTTCGTGACCTTACGCCGTCAACTGACGTCTCCTTCTATACTGCGACACTACGACCCCACCGCCCCAACTGAAGTGCATACCGATGCCAGTAGTATTGGCCTTGGCGCTGTCTTTGCGCAGCGCAAGTCTGGCTACTCCGAGTACGTCGTTGCTTACGCCAGTCGTGCGCTGACCAAAGCGGAACGCAATTACAGCGCCACAGAAAAAGAGTGCCTGACCATCGTTTGGGCACTCGGGAAGTTTCGCCCCCATTTATACGGCAGGCCTTTCAATGTGGTTACTGACCATCACGCCCTTTGTTGATTATCCTCTTTAAAAGACCCGTCTGGACGCCTTGCCCACTGGGCTCTGCGCATTCAAGAATACGACATACACATCATATACCGCTCAGGTCGCAAGCACACTGACGTTGACGCTCTGTGCCGCACTCCGCTGCCAGCCGACACGGCCTCCCTCTCTACCATTAAGGCGGTATCCTCGGTCGACGTCAACACCTTCGCATCAGAACAGCGCAAGGATCCTTGGGTGGCCTCTCTTTTGGATATCCTTTCTGGCTCGCCCGCATCTCCCATCCCCCGCTCCCTGCGTCGCCAGGCTGTCCATTTTGCTGTCCGGGATAACTAACCTCTTGTATCGACGCAACTACCAGCCCGATGGTCGCAAGTGGCTCCTCGTTATCCCTAGGACTTTGCGTTCCGACATGTGCGCGTCTTTCCATACTGACCCACAATGTGCACACGCAGGCGTTTTGAAGACATGTGAGCGCCTGCGGCAACGTTACTACTGGCGAGGAATGTTTACTTTTGTCCAGAAGTTTGTCCGCTCGTGCCCGCAATGCCAACGACGCAAATCTCCGCCTCATCCGGCCTACGGATTATTACAGCCGCTTCCGTGCCCTGCTCGTGCCTTCGACCGTGTGGGAATTGACCTGTACGGGCTGCTACCGCTCACACCCGCTGGAAAACGATGGATTATTGTCACAGTTGATCACCTTACACGCTATGCCGAAACCGCTGCTCTACCTGCAGCGACCGCCAGTGACGTTGCATCCTTTCTGCTCCATCGTTTCACACTTCGTCATGGCCCACCTCGGGAGCTGCTGAGTGATAGAGGCCGTGTGTTTCTGTCGCAGGTGGTTGAAGCTCTGGTTGCTCAATGCCGTATAGTTCACCGGACCACGACGGCGTATTATCCTCAATCTAACGGACTTACAGAGCGTTTCAATCGCACCCTTGGTGATATGCTCGCCGTGTACGTTTCATCGGAGCATACAAACTGGGACATCATCCTCCCATTTGTGACGAACGCATATAATACGGCTACACAAAGTACCACAGGATTTTCTCCATACTTTCTTCTCTACGGTCGCGATCCTTCCCATACCATCGATACGGTTTTGCCTTTATACACCAGACATGTCAGAGTGTTCTCCCGTTTCAGCCGTCGCCCGATACGCCGAGGAATGCCGTCAATTAGCCCGAAAGTTCACCTCCGCTGACCGACAACGACAAAAAGCCAAACGTGATGGCGACGCTACGAATCCGAACTTCGCTCCAGGCACCCTTGTCTTGTTGTCCGTGCCTTCTACCGCGCCTGGACTTTCAACAAAACTTCTCTCGCAGTTTGATGGACCATACCGCATCGTCGAACGCACCCCTCCGGTCAACTATGTCATAGAGCCGCTTACATCGACATCCGACTAGCCTCGCCGTGGCCGGGATGTCGTTCACGTTCGCCGCCTGAAAAAATTCTATGACCCACTCATGTCCACGTCGTAAGTCGCCAGGATGGCTCCGCTTTTGCACCGGGGGTAATCGTAATGAAGAATAAAAGCACAAGAACAAGGCCAGCCAGATCGTCTCTTCCATTGGGCCAGTGGGCCAGTGGGCCAGCCGGATCGCCAGTGCTTAGCACGAGAGTGAGCCGTTCGGGCAACCAGCTGTTATTGCTCTGCGTCACCTGCCTTCTCGGCTACGAAGAGACGTGACCATCGGAACTGTTCAGTACAACCATTACAATATATACAACTTTTGCCCCTTACCGTCCTACAGCTGGTTATTCATATTCTGGCGAGAACAGCTCTAAGTATATGAACGCAGGTAAAGACACATGGAAAACGACGCGTTACACTGCCTTTCAGCGGATTTATTATTTCGACAGACCAACATTTAAATATACTAGAGAGAGTAATGAAAGGTACAAGCAAACATGCAAAACAGAAAAGGAGGTAGCGGCTGGTCATCTTTACACAACGGTGCATGCGCGCGGTAATGCTTCCGGTCATAGGTCAGGCAATAAATATGCAATTTCCTTATCGATAGCAAAACAGAAGGCGCACTGACACATTTCTCTTTTAATATTCCTATTCTATACGCTTGGATTATTTCCCGCGGTTATAGGGTTGCCGATTTTGGCTAGCACCACATTTTTCGAATTCAGGCTGGCAAGTGCACTTCGTACAATGTAACATGGCCACTGGCTTTGCCACTGAGTCTTCGTTTGCGCTCAATCTTATATCTTGCCATTAAAGCATTCAATTACATTGAGTACATTAAAACATTGATTATTCAATGCTTCACATAACTTAGACGTCGGCTATAGCTGAATCTGCATTTTTTTTGTCTGTCCACGCTTATCTGGCATTTGGCAGCACCTATTGCGCAGTAGAAAAAAACAAACCCGGAAGCGACGGGGATGGTTCTGGCTACTCCTGGGGATGTGTCTATAAACCACTGCTGGCAAACATTACCAGAGAGCCAAAATTTAGGCTAGCTCAACTATCGTTTCCATCTGTGCAATGTCAAACGTTGATGGTTTGGTAGGGGATCCTTGTTATGAATTTCAAGCGTTGTACAGCTAACAGTGAGTGGAGTGCTCGGTGAGTGGAGCGCTCGGTGTTGTTTATTTCTGTGAACTGCCAACCTTCAAAGTCAGTTTTCCCCATTACTCGGATAACATATTCTCCTACATTTCTGTCAATATGCTTTCTGGAAAGATACCTTTTTTGTTTGTCTTATGGAAAAAGACTGCGAATTCTATAAGTTAGATTCCTTTCTAAGTTATTCTTAAATTATTGAAGTAATAATGGCTCGTCTCTTAAGCTGGAATGATTGATGACGCCCAAATGTAAGCTTGCGGCGCCAAAAAATGTAGCAAAAAAAGTCGAGGCAAAGGGCATCTTGTGAGATCAGAATACGTTTTGCAAAACGTACAGAAATCAGAGTAAGTGCTACTGCAGTGGAACGAACATTAGCTAAGGCTGGCGAATCTTGCACAAAAAGGGCACAAGTCGCCGTGACGTGATCGCCACTCGTCACAGCAGACCGGGTGAACAGCGCCGCTAGTATACGTCGGCTTATCACTACTTTCGAAAATTGGTTGATCCCTCCTTCAGAGGACTTAAGACGAATCTTTAGCTCGGGTGCTCCTATCTAAATACATGCAAAAGGAGAATTCGCTTTTCTTGGCAACCACTGCACCAAATCTGACGAGGTTTGTTGCATTGAAAAGAAGAATTTATTATCTAGTGACAGTTAGTTTCGAATTTTTCATTCAGGTCGTCTATTCCTTATTGAAAGAATGGCGAAAATCGTAAATTTTCAGAAAATCAAACTATCAAGTTTACAACTCTGCAACTCAGCAATGAAAAATGAAATATTAATTCTATGAATTTAATTTAATAGTACATCTAAAGCAGACGGAATTGATATGTTACACATGAATATCAAAAGCGTTAATAATATGGAAATACAGCCTTAATTAATGTAATTAATTACATTAATAAATGATGTAAGATATAACGTGACACATCAAATTTGACCGCCCTGAATGATCTAATGGATGCCGTTTACAAGACCGCGACATCTGTTCTTGATTCAGAGCTATTAATTTGTAAACTTCGTGCTTCAATATTCTTTAACTTCGGAATGAAAAAAAAAGTTCTTTTAACAAAACTTAGGGTCCTTGTTGTATATCCCCCATTCTGAAGCCAAAGCACCCTGCGCTGGGGGCCGCCGCCGATGTTGCGAGGACGACTCCCCCACGTAAAACGGCACTGCTGAGGTCGCTGTGGCAGAAGCGCCGGACACTTGACACCCCTCAAACTGCGTGCATATTATTGGCAGGCGCGTTCTACGAACAGCGACCGGAGGTGGGGTGGCACCTTTCAGGTTCGGAGCGGGTTGCTTGCACGTGCGGGGTGCAAGAAAGCCTGTTTGGCACAGTGTATTGTGACATTCCCTTTCTCTCTACTCTATCGCCTTTCCCGTACCTTGAAGTCAAAGATAAATGAGTCTTTTTAATGCGCTGGAAGCGAACGGACGTCTGTCATATTTTTATAAGTTAAAAGTTCTCCGTCTCTTATTCCACAACATTTTTGGTGCCGATACCCGAGGATAAGGACGTCAAAAGATGGATATCGGCAGAATCAAGCGAAGAAGGGCAGTGGTGTGAACATCTACAACCAAGCTACTCAACGAAGTATCCACCATGTACGGCAGCGCTTCAATCGGTGAACTGGAAGAAGAGTTTCATCGCTAGCCTAGACCATATGCTCTGGCGTTGCCCCTCGTTACGAGGCACGGAACAAATCAATGTGGAGAAGTGGCTCTCCGCTATCAAGAGCCCCGATGCCGGGGCGCAACTATGGGCTGTCCAGAGGGCCCACGATGCGGCGGTCGGGCAAGGCCTGACTGTCCCAACGTGGGAGCGGCCCGCAGCGCGCTGAGTCGCGTACCTCAGGACCTTATTAAAGTTTTGCATCCATCCATCCATCTTCTCTTAAAGAGGACTCAATGAAAGAGCTAGATCGGGAAATAGAAAAAAACGTTGAAGATGAAGCTTTCGAAGAGGAAGTTGCATGCTCCGAAATGTACAGAGTAAAGATCAGCGTGGCGAAAACAAAGGTACAACGCATGCTACGCGACTTTAGCTGCACAAATGCTTCATCAGATCGCAGACTAAACTCCTCAGATCAAAGAAAATCTAGCGCAAACAATTCGCAAATACGCCCCACCGTAAAGCTGCCAAAGCTCGAAATCAACAAATACAACGGAGAGCTTCTAGAGTGGCAAGGGTTCCGGAGTCAGTGTGAGTCGACTATCAACAGTAACCAGAACCTCTCAAACGTAGACAAATTCAAGTACCTCAACAGCTACTTGACAGGAAAGGCGGCGGCTGCGGTAGCAGGACTTGTCAGAAGCCAACTACGAAGTTGCTCTCTCGCTATTAAAGGAGAGGGTCGGCAGAAAGGAAGTAATTATAGAAGACCACATGTCACGGCTGCTTAACATCAAGCCAGTGCGCGACTCACGGAATCTCGGTCAACTGCGCAGCCTCGTCGACGAAGTAGAGACAGGTGTACGCAGCCTCACTTATTGAGGCGTGAGTGTCGGCACTTATCGAACTTTGTTACTGACCGTAATAAACAAAGCGGTGCCTGCCGACCTTCGTCCGGAGCACCAACGAAAAGACGAGGCTACGAACAAGGGAGGTGAGCTGGAGGTGCTCCTGCGTTTTTTGAGAAAAGAGGCTGCGACGCGGGAGATCATTTAGCGGGCCGAAGCACCTAGAGATAACAGTGGAGAATTGGTAAAGGAAAGGCGCAACACCAACATTAAAGAGGTGAACATGCCTACTGCAGCGGCACTGCACACCACAATCAAGGACAACACAGGATGTCTATTTTGTAATTCGAACTGTCATGAGACCGGCAACTGTAATGCAAAGATGTCTGTGGCAGATAAGAGAGATGCGTTGAGTGACAATCGGTGTTTCCGGTGCACAAGGGGCCGCGCGGCAAGAGAATGCCGTAATGCTAAGTGGCTCAGGTGTGCTCATTGCAACGGCAGACACTTAACGACAATGTGTGACCCTGACTTTAGAAGACACCTCAGCACTGATGAAAGGGATGCGTCTTCGAATCCTGTGATTGAGCGAACTACGGTGTTAAAGTCTTCATTAGGCACGGGAGATAACTTGATGTGCACTGCAGAGCAGCAGTTTCTCCTACAGACAGCGTGAGCTTCTCCTCGATGGTGGCAGTGAGCGAACGTTCATCCATCGCAGCCTGTCCGAAAAGCTGCAGTTAAAGGTGCTTCGGGAAGAGGAGCTTGAAATCTTGGCCTTTGGTGGCCAATCAGCCACAACAGGCACAAAAACGTGTCGTGTGGAGCTGTGGCTCAGAAGCCAGTACGAAGGAGAAAGGGTGCGAGTGGAATCGCTGGCAGTTCCTTGTATCTGTGCAGATATCATGGCTACTCCATCAAATTCCGTTGTAGTTCAACTTTCATGATTTCACTTCCGAGTCGAAGACGCCTCGCAGGGCGGCGAAAGTGAAAATATTGACCTTTTGATAGGCGCTGATCATTACTGGGAAATTGTCACGGGAACCACGAAGCGTCTCAGCTCCAAATTGATGGTAGTAGAGGCGGCAGGGTCAGGTCGGCACAAAGAAGTCAGCAGCAGTCTGCTCCTCGGCTGCTGGCGTGATGCTAATAGGAGTGAGTGAACAAATTGACAAGGAAATATCAGCACAGCCAAAGTCTTTGTTGGAGTTCGAGCACATCGGTATCAAGGAGCATGAGCCAGTTCGTCACCAGGACGCGTTCCTTCAGCACTATAAAGAAACCGTCAACATTGAGAATGGCCGCTATAAGGTGTCGTTCCCTTGGGATCGTATGGTTTATGAGCTTGGCGACAACTACGAGTGCGCAGCAAGGTGTCTTAAAGCACAGACAACGCGCCTATTGAAAGGGCTAAGCAGAGCCAGCCAGCAAGGATTACGGTACGTCGGAAGGTCCGGTGTATTATATGCCACACCAAACAGTTGTTCGTCATGAAAGCCAGATGAGAAAACTGAGGGTAGTATTCGATGCATCATCAAGTGTCAAAAATCGCCTCTCACTGAACAATGTTTTGGAAAGTGGCCCAAACCTAAACTCGGAGCTCATTGACCTGCTGATCAATTTCCATGGAACAGCCATGGGTGCTTCCATTTCCGTTACTACCGCCAACTTAGTCATGGAGGTCATTGAACAGAAGGCCTTCGCTGACTTCGCTCCCGCGCCAAAGGTTTTCGTCTGCTACGTAGATGACTGCTTTTGCGTTGTGCGAAGGCAGGACGCTTCACACCTCCTACGTCTTCTCAACTCAGCAGACGCAGCCATACAATTTACTACAGAATACGAGTGTGACAATAGCCTCCTCTTCCTGGACGTCCTCGTGCGACGAAGTGGAACGAGACTCTCATTTGCCGTGCATAGGAAGGCGACTCATACCAGCCGGTACTTAAACTTCAATTTATGTCAACCGGCTTGCCACAAGCAATCCGTTCTCATCTCTCCTGATGCGGGCTACACGCATCTGCTCAAGTCACCACGAAATGCATAACGAACTGAAGACAATTCATCACGGATTATTCAAGAACGGGTACCCCAAGAAGTTTATTAACAAAATGGAAGCTCGTGTCCTCCATCCAAAGCCGTCTCAAGGCAAGTCGTTCACGAAACGCGCTGGCGTCCCATATGTGCCTGGTGTCAGCGACGCTCTTAACCGCGTATTCTCAAGATACGATCTTAGAATAGCACACATGCCATCCAACAAGCTGAGAAATCAGCTTGTTAACGTAAAGGATCGGCTCGAAAGCAAGAATTACCCCGGTGTCATCTACAAGGTACCATGCGCCGACTGCACCTGCAGCTACATCGGCGAAACCGGTAAATTCACGAGAAGATTAAGAGCACCAAAGGGACGTCTCCAACAAGAAAAAAAAGCCTCGAACGCCCTTGCAGAACACGCCGATATTCGCAGTCACCGCATCGATTGGGAAAACGTTGCCATAATATCTAAGGAAAAGGATCCGATGACGCGACTCTTGTTAGAATGTTTATTTATTCAAACTACGGACAACAGTATCAACAGGACTGATGGAAATCTGCCTGCCAACTGCACCCGTTCTCTACGTCACATTTTGGCAGACTTAATTGCGGCTCTTGCCCGCTTTTAGTGTGATCAAGGAATCCGTACGGGTCCTGAAACGTCTCTGTGTTATCTTTACCTTGACTTGGTCAGTGACCGCAATTTCTTCATCACCATGTTACCTGACCATACGAACTTTGGTCGAACTCTCGACAACATTGCCATCGTTGCGGATATTGAAAAAGTCTTTCTGCAAATATCCCTATCGGAGGGAGATCGGAACGCTGTGCTGTTCCTCTGGTACGCTATGGCGCCAAAGAAAGGGGAATAATTTTCAGCTGTGGTGACCTATAGGATGACTCGCGTGCTGTTCGTTGTCATGTCGAGGCCCACTTCTCTTGGCTGCAACTTTGCAACATCATCTTGAAGGCCTGCCGGAACAGTATGGTGAGACTGCGGGTATCCTGCGCAGCTGCAGTGCAAGTTTGCCACCCAGTTACGACTATGGCGGCAACGTTCCGGGAGCGTCGCCGCCAACCTCTAGCCACAGCGTGACTAAATCGACTTTGTGTCGGGGAACAATACGCGCATCCTCCACTCTCCGTCGCTTCAGCTAGGATGCGTTCGATGAAGCAGGCTTTGTGCTGAAGCGCCGCCAACCTCTAGCCTCATCGCCGTTGTGACGGAATGAGTTCGGCGGGCCAACTATTGTTACCAAACTCCCCAACGCGGACCTGATCTGCTACGGGTGCGCGAGTTGCCGCGGGAACGCCGTTTTGCGCTCCTTCCCACGCACCGACCAAGACGCAAGACGACGCGCTACCCGGAACGGTTCCGAGTTCTATGAAATTCGTGTGGTGTCGGTTTCGGACCGTAAACACGTGTGTGTGTACATGTGTGTGTGTAAACCGTCCTGCGGAGAGGCGGCTAGTTTGCGATGACTAAACAAACGTTCGCATCACCTTGTATGACGAGAGGAGCGAATGTTTAAAAACTGCTGTTGTGCGGATGCTCGACACACTTTTCTTAAGCAGTCATGTTGGACTGAGATACTCTCTCTCAAGCAGTCATGTTAGACTGATGTACTTTCTCAAACAGTCATGTTAGACTGATATAAATACTGTAAATAAACCCATTTTCCTCGTTCTCGATGAGAAGCAGTCCTTCCCTTCATCAACGTCCTCAGCGTGGATAAGTTGGACGACGGCATGGGCCAGCTACCTTCGAATTCATGCCGGACTCCAATCTTGACAACGGATCACGAGCGATGGGGTTGAACCCCCAATCATAACAGCAGGCATGTTTACGTGGACGACCTTGTAACTGGGGTTGACAGCCTTGACAAGGGTAAAGTCTTGTGCCAGGAATCAAAAGATATATTGTCTCAAGCATGGATGCGGCTACGCAAGTGGATGTCGAACGAACTCGATCTCGTCAACTTCTTAGAGAATGGTAATGTGGAAAGAACTAACGCTGACGCTGGACATGCTGCAGCTACAAAGGTATTGGGAGTTGGTTGGAATGCTCAGACTGACCACTTTGAATACAACCTAACTTAACTCATCGACTTCCTCTCCTCAAGAGGCGACAAGAGATTTGGGCTGCAGGTCTCGGCAAGAATTTTCGTCCCTTTTGGATTTATTGCTCCCACAACATTATGCGTTAAGGTAATGTTCCAGAAGTTGTGGAAGTTGGGAATTGGTTGAGACGATCCCTTGCCTGAAACACTGCAGCCTGAGTGGGACTGCTGGTGTAAGGAGCTTCCATGCATTGAAGGAGTGTCTATTCCAAGAGTGATGGCGGCAGACTTTAGAGACGATGATACGGAGAAAGTGGTGCATATTTTCTGTGACGCAAGCCCGAAGGGCTATGGTGCTGTCACATCTATCGTGACCAAGTGTCCGTTCGGACTAATAAATGTAAGCTTGGTCATGGCCAAATCAAGAGTGGCCCCTTTGAAACGCCTCTCGCTACCCCGATTGGAGCCGATGGGAGCCCTTGTTGGCGCACGACTATGCCACTGCATTTCCAAGGCCTTGAATCGGAAGAACGTTGCTACCATCCTCTGGAGTGACTCTACAGTAGCTGCGTACTGGATTAAGGGAAACGCTGCCAGATGGAAGTTTTTTCGTAGCAAATCGAGTCTCGGAGTTACAAGCACTGACAGATCCCAATGATTGGAAATACTACCCAATTGCAGACAACCCTGCTGACCTAATCACCCGCGGCATTCTCCCATCAGCCCTGCAGGAAAGCGAATTGTGGCAGAGAGGACCCTGTTGGCTTCAGGAGGATGACACGCATTGGCCAACGATAAGTGAGCCGAGCTCGAAGGTTGGGGAGTGCCAAATGGAAGAGCAAAAGGTGACGGTGATGTCCATAGTATCATCGTCATCCATGGCAATTCTCAATGTTGAGAATTATAGTTCATTCAGCAGAGTCGTGCGAATAACCGCGTGGGTCCGCCGCTTTGTCGACAACTGCCACAACAAAGAAGAAAAGATGATCGGCCCATTACGAGCTGAAGAAGTAATCGGCGCCGAAAGATACTGGTTGGCTAAAGCTCAATCAGATGCGTTCAGCGACATATTAAACCTGAAGAAGGGAAGACAGCTGCCCAAGGACTCTCCTGTTTCGCCTTTCAACCCGTACTTCGACAAAGAGGGCCTCATGCGAGCTGGTGGACGCTTGCGCTTCAGTGATAACAACAAAGAGACTAAACATCCCATCGTTCTCCCTAGCAATCACCCCCTCACGTCACTGCTCATACAGAAGGGACACTTGAGAATGCTGCACACGGGCGTACGCGATGCTCTAGCACAGCTGCGAAAATCGTATTGGATTATCTGAGGGCGAGAGGCCGTAAAGAAAGTTATCAAGCAGTGCCTCGTCTGTCACAAACAAAGTTGCCCTCCAGCTACAGAACCAGTAGCACCACTTCCAGCTGACAGAGTGACATAAGAAACCCATTCGACATCGTTGGCATCGATTTTGCAGGGCCCTTGATTTGTCAACAGTCACGCGACAGCACAAAATGCTACATCGCTATTTTCACCTGTGCTATGACACGTGCCGTCCACCTTGAGCTCGTCAGCGACCTGCCGGCTACAGCCTTCCTCTTGGCCTTTAAACGCTTTGTGGCACGCCTTTGAATCTGCTTGACAGTATATTCGGACAACGCGCTCACATTCAAGCGTGTAGCCAGGGATCTAAAGACCATGTTCATGATGTTGCAAGTCGAGGAATTGCATTCATACTTCGTCGGAAACCAGATCAGATGGAAGTTTATTGTTGAACGGGCAGCTTGGTGGGGCGGATTCTGGAAGCAGATAGCGCGATCTGTGAAAGTAGCATTGCGAAAGGTGTTAGGTCGGAGCAGCTTGAGTTTCGAAGAACTGACCACTGTTCTTTACAAGGTGGAGGCCGTGATCAACTCACGCCCTTTGACTGATGCTCAAGAGCCAGAACCATTGTCACCGGCACACTTTCCTTGTCGGAAGAAAGTTGACGGCCTTTCCTTCACACCTGCTGCCGGACGAAATTCTTGGCGGTGGCATGCATCTCTCACGACGCTGGAAGTACCGGACTGCCATGGCTGATGGTTTCTGTAGACGGTGGCGGAAAGAGTACTTATTGGAGCTCAGATCGGCACATATGTGCCGACCAAAGACATCGAGTTTTTTAAAGAAAGACGCCTTGGTGCTCTTTAGGGAAGACCGCTTGAAACGCCACTTGGGGAAGACCGCCAGAATTAAAGAAACATTTAAGGGTAGAGACGGTAGGGTGCGGTCGTGCAAATTGGTATTAAGTGGAGGAACAGAGGTGAAGCCACCGATACAGCTGCTGTATTTCTTGTAGATTGTGGAGCAATGAGCTCAATAATAGTTCCCTCATCCGGGGGAAGTTGTTGCATATCCTGCATTCTGGAGCCAGAGTACCCCCGCGTTGGGGGCCACCGCCAATGTTGCGAGGACGACTCCCCCACGTAAAACGACACTGCTTAGGTCGCTGTGGCAGAAGCGCGGGACATTTGACACCTCTCAAACTGCATGCAAATTACTGGCGGGCGCGTTCTACGAAGAGCGACAGGCGGTGCGGTGGTGCCTTTCATGTTTGGAGCGGGTTGCTTGCACGTGCGCGGTGCAGGAAAGCCTGTTTGGCGCAGTGTATTGTGACTTTACCTTTCACTCTATTTTCTCTCATTTCCCGTACCTTCTAGTCAAAAATAAATGAGTCTTCCTGATGCGCTCGAAGCGAACGGACGTCTGTCATTTTTCCAAAAGTTAAAAGTTCTCTGTCTCTTATTCCAGAACAGTCCTAAATCAAAATTCCGCTTCGAACATTCACTGGAATTATATTTCTTTCCCAAATGCAACAAAATTTTGGGTTTTCGCAGAAAAAGCGTTTCTGCCTTTTACGTGTATTTGAATAGGCCGCGTCGGAGTTGGGCCCGAGCTAAAGCTTCCTCTTAACTCGACAGTGAAGCGTTTATTGCAAGAACCAGTAATAGCATTGTTGAACATTAAAAAATGCAACTCCAGAAATGTGCGCAGTCTCTTTGTTAATTAGTTTCGCTCGAAGAGCGAAGCAATGTCAGCGATAGCAAGCACGCGAGGCCTGTGCTGCTGCGCAGCATAAGCAGCACCCCAGAGGCTACCAGGCGTCTTAGGTATATTCGACGCGACAGTGAATGCGCATGTGGCGGAAATGCGTCATTGGAGCTGTGACCCCGTCGCGTGCCCGCGCCCATACCTATGTTCAAAGATAAGGAGACCCACGAGAACAGATGGATGGATGTTCAAAGATAAACAGGCGCACGAGAAAGGATGGATGGGCAGATGGATGCTATGAGCGTCCCCTTTGAAATGGCGCCGTGGGTTGTGCCGCCATGCTCTTGTTCCTTAGTCTTCCAAATTGCATACCGTCCTTATTTTGCCTAATGTGTTACCTATCTTATTTTCTTGCAATCGAAAAATTCCCTGCATCAAACTTTCTGAACCATTACTGGGAACTTTGTTTTTGTACGTCTGCGTTGTTTGTGGTCTCCCTACTTTTCTACCACCAAAACTCCTATCGCCTTTGACAATTCTTTGTTATGGATATGTTTAATTTCCACCTGCTATCCCTGAGCCAAATAGCTTCAAGGAGGCCATGGAGCCTAAACAACGGCTCGGTAGAGATCATCATTTTCTAATAAAACGTATTCCATCGTTTTTCTAGCTTTACCGCAACAAGAACATGCATGGTGTACCTCGCTATATAACTACGCGTTCTAAGGCATCCTGATCTCGCATCAAAAAGTAAAGAGCTTACATTTGAGTCCCCATGAATTCTTTCTTTCGTGATTTATTTAGATAGTAACTCATAATGGGGGGGGGGGGTTCTTTTCCATCGCCACCACCCAGGAGAAGTTTCAGCCTCTCTGACTTCGCGTTTGACGTTCTTTGTTGCCATGTC
Organism: Dermacentor variabilis; assembly: GCF_050947875.1. Taxonomy (NCBI): domain Eukaryota; kingdom Metazoa; phylum Arthropoda; class Arachnida; order Ixodida; family Ixodidae; genus Dermacentor; species Dermacentor variabilis. The sequence continues at coordinate 175,159,762 of NC_134572.1, read as the reverse complement.
GCTTGGTATACCGGTCGCATATTTACTGGTAAGCTTCCTAGTTCTTTTCCTCCACTGCGAGTCAATCTTCTTGTAGTACAAATACTTGAACGCCCCTCGCAACCGATTTACCTTCTTTCATATTTCTAAGTAATTCTTCGAAATCAATAATACTCTGAGCCTCCCTCATTTCCAAACTTGACCAGCCCATATCACCAGGTGCCGCTTCTTCTGTAATCTTTCCGTGAGGTCTCAATGCCAGGCGTCCCACTGACCACTAGCTGCCACATAGTCCTGATTCTACTCCTGATTTCAAACACACAACCTCATTTCCAAACGTAAGTCTTGGAAGCATTACCCTCTTCCACATAACCCGGGGAACCTCGATCGTACCTACTGTATTCCCACATCGTTCTGTGTTTCGTCGTGGCCCAAACTTCTGGTAGTTGCCTTGTTTCTACTTCAGGTAAAGTTCAAAAATCCTGGAAAACGGGACAACTATCTTCGTAAAATACGACCCTGAAACATTACATGTTACATTGTTATCGCAGCATAACTCAGAAGTCAACTTTTTAGCTTGCAATGTGCAATTGTATGAGAAGTGCGTTTATATCACAGAAAATTTGCCTTTCGCATTTTCAATTTTATACCGTTTCGACTCGTGCAAGGGCAGCATTTTTTTCACGTTTTTCATGAGGTGCGGCCATTACACGGGACCGAACCTTTCGGACGAAATGGTGCCGGTGCAGCCGGTAACTTGTGCACACCCCACGTGCTCGGATGTACCATTGCATCAGAGATCAACGCGCAGCTCTCACCATCTAGCAGCGGCACGCGGAAGTATGCAGCGCGCGAAAATTCCCTGATGCGCTCGCGTCATTGGGGCACCAAACGCGATCAGTTAATTCCTTGGCAATTTCTTTTCTAAATTTTGGGCTGCCAAGTTGGAGATGCAGCTCTTACACGAGTACGGCCCTTAATACGTTATAGTACGGCCCTTATACGTTAATAAGAAACATGCATTTCTCTCATAAGAAAGCTTTTCAGAAATATTATAACTTTGGATGGCAATGGGCTCATTTAAACAATTGACCTTTCAAATAGAATTTGGCTCTAAACGTCATTGATGACCAAGTGGCAACTGCTTGACACCTTATCGTATTACTGCGTGCAACTCAAGTCACCGGTGTATCTGTGGATGGGTGCATTAAAAAGCGTTTGATGCGTATTGACAAGACGTAAGACACTGGCTTTCTAAGATGCCGACATTTTCAGCTACAGAAATGGGGAATACTAGTCACTAGTGTTAATCAAAGTCACAACCAGGAAGAATAAACGAAATTAATTTCAGAGTTTCATTGCGAAGCAGTGACACCATGGGTGTTGCTTTTCCTCTTATGTGAATGAAAAAAGAAAAACTGTAAGAAAATGCATAAACGCGCACAGATAAGTGGCCCGAATAACGCGATATAAGCACTAAGGCTTCGTAATGTCGGATTGACGAGTTACACAGCTCATTCCAAGCTGATATTGGGCTTAAAGAACAAGTGGAAGCAAATGAATCTAATTGGGCGGAATGCGTAGTTCTTACTTCCATTAAGCTTTTTTAGCCCACCCGATGTACCGTCGCTATTTCTATTACCAGGTTTCATTATCCTGCATGAAAGTAATGGAATGTGTGGAAGGAAAACGAAAGCGTTGCCCTGGGTTTTCAAACCTTGATTATGGCAAAATAATGTACCTTGGAGACCTGAATTCACCTTTCATCCTGACATCGCAGATGCGCGGCCGTCGAACGTTCTTCAGGAGGTGTTTGTGAAGATATACGACAACGGTGTGTGCGACGCCGCCTACAAGCCCAAGTTCAAAATCCCCATCAAAAAGTGGCACTTATGTGCCGGAACCCTGGTCGGCGGTCGAGGAACTTGTCACGTGAGACGCTCTTCCTCTGTGTGATCTATTTCGTCTTGTTGTGTATGCAGCAGCATTGACATCAGCGCCATATCCCGTGTCTTTCTTGTTGCGCTAAAAAGTACACGTGATGATTGCATAAGTAACTACTACAAAGGAGTAATTAAAACAGTGCTACCAGGAGGAATGAAGAATTGTACAGCAAACCCTGTCGAGGGCTCATGATGTTGAGCGATCATGATGTTGAGCGACTGGGCCCTAAACATAAGGCGAGGACTATGGTTCGAAAGAGAACCACAAATGAACAAGAGAACGTAAATTTTTGGCAGTGATGTAGGGTTTCGTCTCAGTATGTGGCGCAATTATTCACTTCTCTATTTTCCACTTCAAATCAAACTGCAGGGTGATTCCGGAGGTCCTCTGCAGTGCAAGCTGTTTGGCCGCTGGCACTTGACAGGAATCACATCATTCGGATCTGGCTGCGCAAAGAAGGGCTTCCCCGACGTGTACACAAAAGTGGCACACTACGTGGACTGGATCAAGGAGGTCATGCAGCGTCCCCACTAAGCAGTCAGCGAAAGTGTGAGCAACGCCGACCTGCAGGCAGCTTGCACACGTCATTGAAGACACATTTAGGTCATCCTGTGCCGCAGAGTGAAGGCTTTGACCAGCCTCGAAGGCCACGCCCTGCGACGTGGAGGGAAGGAGAGTCTGGGTATGAGTGAACCCGGTGCCCCGGATTCTCTTCCTCTATTGTGATCAACAGTCAGGACAGTAGGCTTATTCGCCCAGCCTATACAATGTGTGAGTGGTGTGCCCTAAGGACAACTGGATTATCTGTGAATTCCTCCGTCCTGCGGTGGTGGCTGAGGGAATCACCGAAGGTCAACTAGCCAAAGCACAGCATTCAAGAGCCTCCAAGCCGTAAGCCGCGGCCTACGACATTCTTGGATTTGCGCAAACTGAGTTGGGACAAGTCCTAGGGAACGCGTTATACATGGGCTGTCAAAAGCTTTAATCTATCTATTCGATTTTCATACAGGAAGTTAGTGACACGAGAAGTGCTTATTGGCAACTGGTTAATGCTTGAATCCTTTGAGCATGCACAAAGATCTGCCTATTGCACCACAGCCAAATAGTTTTTTAAACTCTGTTTCCGCGATTATTATCAAAGCAGCTCACGCTTCTCGCACGCGGCGACATACCCACCGAAAACCCATTGTTTCAATGGTCCCATCATCGTACTGTGTCATTAGTACCCGTCCAAGTGACGAGCGCGTTGGCCAGTTGATAGAGTGCGGAATATGTGGCGCGACTCAGCATTTTGCTGTTCTGTCGCCGTTGTCACAGATCGAGCTACATCAATTAAAGTTCGTGCTCAAATGACAATTTCATAATGAACGCAGAGTACATTTTATTGCGAAGGTTCATAGCCACAAAATAACGTAGAGCGGTCGGAAAGACGGAAGAGAAGCTCTTTCGTTTTGCCCTCCTTTGTGGGTTCCTGAGACAAACCTAGGAAGATACCGCGCCAGCATTGTCAGACCGATATCAAGCTTTTGTTCAATGTGCGCACGAAACATGAGTTGAACGTGTTCTTCACACGCGTTTCAAGGGAGTGTCGTGAATGCAGATGGCTTAAACAAGAGGGTAGAAATTTTTTAGCTAGCGTAAGCTCTGCGATGGTCACTAGGATGTCGTTATGCGTGTTAAGTTGCTAAGTTTGAAGTGCCCTGCTCGTAAAAATTGTTATTGCAATTAATTCGATTGGGCGAAGAGCATGATGGCTCCCGATGTTCAGAGGCTGCTCGTAACGAATCGAGAAAGGCGTGAGCAAGAGTGAAAGAAATTGCACCCTCTCCCCCGTCCTCCACTCCCCCTTATTTCTTCTTTTTTGCTTCCGTTGTGAAGAAAGCGAGAAGGACTACCAGCTGGGGACATACACAGACCCTACACAGGCGCTACTCACCACGTGCGGCCTTGTTCTTGTGTCGCGCTTATGTTTCTGTGCGTTCGCTCACGAGAGCGCCTCTCGAACTCTATACAGTCGCATGCAATCGCCCCGTGGATTTCTCTGTTATAACTGAACTGTGTGTTTTACCTCATCTCACGCGCTTTTATGTTTTATGAGAGAGATTACTCTTGTCGCGCGTAGGCCTGTGAAAGTGTGCACAATGCATCTATACAGAAATTGCCGTTGTATTTCCGGCTCAACTAAAGAAGGAATAGAAAAGATTGTTGCACTGATATCAAGGACAAGAAGGCGGTTTCGCCACATTCCTTCACTTTTGTGATTCTGTTTGCTCATCTTTGCGTGTAGTTTGTTTTATTTTATTTTGCGAACTGAGAGTGGTGATACCTGTACAGATCTGGTCCTGTGAGAAAGGCGTATTACTTTATGCCTTTTGTGAAAAGAAGTCTGTCAATGCTCGCATTGTAAATAAAAATAAGCAAGAACAGCGTCAGCTCTTTGAATGTCTCTTTCGAGTGACAAAATGGAACATAAACCACGCGACAACCGTTACCTAAGCTGATTTCGGGTTTTCGAGTTATATGTGCCTAAATGTAAGTTCGGTAACCTTATTCACGCTCTGCCATACCGGTGCTGCGAGAAAACTAAAGTGTAACAGCGGTATATTTCGGTACGATTACGGACGTGATACACGTGACCATGCAGTCGCCGGCTTAACATAAGAGCCAGTAATGACTAGCGTACAGCGGAAAAGTAAAAAGGAAGCTCATACAGTTCAAAAGCAATATAAATTTGCATGCAGGTTCCACTTTCGGATTAGCAGCTGTACAATGGGTCACGTTCATCTGTGCTCATGACATTATATTAGCATACAGACATATGAAAAAAAAAACTCGCATGTTCTCATCTTTCACATGAGCGACTTCACTGTTGCAGCAGCGGGATCCTATCGTTTATTTATCAACATAAGCATGGCCTCTCCTGCCTCTTGGTTAGTTGTGAGTTAATATCACATATGTATTGCTGCTGTCTACCTGTCGCTGTCTACGAGTGGGCAGCGTACGTCAGCTATGATCAACGGAACCACAATGGAACAACTACTGCTTCCTGTTTGTTGCTTTTAAACATGCTACATATAATCTATAGCCATCGATATATAACTTACCGTGCAGGTATCTATATAGAACTTATTACACACTGACCACACCTATTCCTGTGTAACCACTCACACATTTAACTATGCTAACAACAGCCATCGCTTCGTTACAACCACATTCACGCAGAGCAGTGTAGCGGAAAGCACGGTGCAATGCAGCTCGACGGCCGCACCCACCCGCGCATGCGCGGCCTCTCCTCCTATCGCGTGACTCTCTACGTCACTTTACACCACACCAGTGTTCCTCATTCAGCGCTCCGTTGCGCTTTGCCCACAAGTTGTTCCTCAGAGGACATACGTTCCTACGTTGCCAAAAGTCAACTGTTGGCCTTTATAATGCATTCATGGTCAATCCCTTGAGATGCCGCTTGTAGAGAACACTCATATGTATCGGCGCAACTACGGTTTTTAATGAATTGTTCCCGGAATCGACCCACCGGGAGTTTTGCTTCGACATGGCAAACGAAGGCTTTGGCTGCCCTGTCTAATCACATGACATGAAATAAGGTGTTCCAGGGTATGGGAGCCATGAAAATAACGCGACGTTACAAAATGTTACAAAATGCACGCCTTGACTGGTAAACCTTTTTCACGACGTCTGCTTCCCGCAAGCTACAGTGAGATCAAGAGTTCCTGAACTTATGTTCTCCAATGTCGCCGACGATTAAGCTTAACAGTAAAGGACTCCTGCCGCGCATTGTGGGACCGAGGAAGTCAGACCAACGCAAACTTCTCGCCAAAGCGCACAGCCGCAGCGCGGTGCACAAGCCAGCCGCTACATTTACAAAGTAAGTTGCACCCAAATGGCGGAAACATCAGACAGACAAGGCAAGTCCAGAGCCTGAAAACACATCGGGGCACAAGCGTCGATAGACGTGAGCCATCGCTTGGCAAACACGGCTATCCTTGGCTCTACGGAAGAAGTCGACACGACGGAGGCAGAACTCGAGGCACTTCGAACAGTTCAATCTGCGCCCCGAGGTTCCTCCCAATTGCTCCTTTACGCTGACTGATTCTCTTCACGTATTCTTAACGCTATAAGGATATTTTTAGAGGTGCGATTCAGTCTTGATATTGTGCCCGTCACAGCGTCTTGATATCCAACTAGAAACTTAGAACATTCGTATCACGATTTCCTGGCCGCCCGCAGACTTGTGTAATGGAAGCAACGAGTGGTCGCTCAGCGAGGCACGAGCAAACACGCTTGCAAATTAGCGTACGTGCAGGACGTTCTTCGAATTGTGAGAAAACACTGTGTGCCTGACCGACTCACTCTCTTTGAAAGATATCGCCAGAAGCAAAGGTGCACGACTCTTCCGCCCCGCAGTGTGCGTAATATTGATGCGCACGCAGTGTGCACGCATGCGTTCATAGCGACCGGGTCCTTCTACCATAGGTCGGCGCACTCACTCACACTCACTCGCACTCATTTCAAAGGCGTGAGTGCGAGTGCGAGTGAGTGCCATTGAGTGTGAGCGGAAGTGAGTACGAGTGCGACTGAGTACCAGTGAGTGTGAGTGGAGGTGAGTGCGAGTGAGTGCCACTCAGTGTGAGTGGAGGTGAGCGTGAACGTGAGTGAGTGCGGGGCCTGGAAAAATTATGGTGAGTGTGAGTGAATATTCTCCTGCACTGCCAACCTTTGCCTTCTACTGGCTTTCTTATGTTTCTCTTCCTTTTTTCAGGGTAGCTAACCGGATGTTAACTTCCTTATCTGTCTTCCTATTCAAAAGGCTGCCAGAATATCGCGCAGGTGCACAGCTTCAACGAGAGAGAAATCGGTACACCGCTGAGAAATTGCCTGTGCCGCACATAATTTCACTTTTCTTCGTTTTGTGGTTCAAATGGTTGCCAGATGTTGCGCCAGTGCCTTACACAGTATGACAAGTAGCTGATGATAAATCTAAATGGTAAACATTTCTGTGGTAAAAACAATGTACGACAAGAAAACCGTCATTTGAGGACTGGCTATGAGCAGTTTATGGGGGTTAAGGCGTGATTCGAACGATGGAAGATGATAGAATGAGAAGTCAGAACGGTACGCATATGGGTCAGTTGGTGTACAACTCAGTAAACGGCATGGAGCGCAGCAATTAATACCGCGTTGTGCTATCGCTCTTGCTGTCTCGCGCTTTTACGCTGTTCTTGTCGCGTATAAAATCAAAACCAGGAACGCCTGGTAACATTTCGCACATGAGCAGGGTTTCGACGTCAGATAAGCACGCCGGTGGGGAAGTCGCATGGCACTATTAAAATTTAGTTTTCACCATGTTCAAATATATCTCAATGTCTTCATTTGCATTGCCTATACTCGCTAGAAATTGGCGGGAAACTTCGGTGTAAATTAACTATGCGATAAAATTCAAAACAGTGGCACACCTGTCGCACAGCTAAGCCGATAAGCACGTAGTGCGCTGGTATATTAAGGCATGCAGTGTCATTCACCGTGCTTCATCATTCAGTGGCCTTCAGACATTTGCATACTACACGTATCTGAAAATTAGGCAGGCACATAATTCTCTCTTTGTAAAGGCACCGCTACCTGGACGTTGACAGACATCCTACGACCATGAATCACTGCGTCGTCAGGCCACGTGGGGCTGGAACGTGAGCAGCATTATCACAACGGAAGCAGCGGACATCCTAAACGTTCACTCCATGAAGACGACCGGCATGCACGACTTCTGCTCACCGAAAAAAAATAAGAAAAAGAAGCAGCCACTAACCGAATTGCATTATCAAAAACCCTCGCTGGGCCGCTGCGAAAGGCCTTTACATATGCGTCCACGTGAGTTTCTTGCTTATGTTATGCCCCGTGTTTTCTCGTTTTCTTTTTAGTCAAATGATCCAAATTCCGGATTTCCCTCGCCCCCGAGGCAATATAAGCTGTCCGCCTGAAGATTAGTTCCCAGTGGAAATGGCGTTGGGCGGATCAGTGAGATGTCCCTCCTCTCTTGTTTCCACGATCTCTGGCCCCGTTCGTGCAGCGGCGCCGTAGACGGCGTTTCACCAGCCGCCTCCTCAAGCATTAGATAAACACTCCGGGGTCGGGCGAGCTTGCGGTGCACCCAGACCGCAGAAACTATTTCTCGTTCCTTATCGGCGTTGCGGCGGCGTCTCCTCCGGTCTGTGTCATCGGCCACGAGTGATGCGTTTTTTTTCTCTCTCTTTCCGGTTTTCGCGTCGGTAATGGGGACCGCGCGGCGCGACTTATTTGTGGTCGTAGGCGCCATTGGGTGGCTGACCCCGTTGATGAATTGAAACGTCGACCCTTGCCCGATTGGAGACAAGAATGAGGAATGCCCACTATGCGCGCCCTCTATACAGGGTTCTCAGCTGTACGCGCGGCCATTATTATTATCATCGCTCGTTTGTAGGCACTAAATCAGTCACAAAAAGGAAAGTGTCATGAGCCAGAAAGTGCACAATACAATATCTCAGGTGCAGGTGAAAAAAGAAAAACCAAAAAGGAAGACGAGGAAAAGAAAAATTAGGAAAAGAAGGTTTATTCGGGTTCACAGATCACAAAGGAAAGAAGGCACAAGTTTTGCACGACGCTTGAAGAAGGGCTACGCTCACCTTCAAAATATCGAGGCCACAAATAACCGGAAATGGCCATGCAGCGAAGCTGGATAGCGCAGTAAGAGAATAAAATGTGTTAAACTGCAGTATAGGCAATAAGTTGGCCGAGCGAAACTGGCAGAACAAGGCAGAGGTATAAGAAGAAAAGCATACGAACTATACAAGAAATGTCAAACAAATACGGCTTGAAATAGAGACATAATTTCATCTATATTGTGTTTGGTGTCATTGATTGTTAGCTTCTTATGATATGACTTAAAAAATTGAGGAACTATTCGTTTCTGTGAAGGTGCATGACCAGCGAAGCTTTATTACATCGCACATGCTTAGACAAGGATAAATGTATTTATTTTCATGATTTTGTAATGGTGGTGACGATAGTTTTGTAATTGCTGTGATATACAGTGATCGGTTTGGTCTCCGCGTTAGTCAGACTCTTGGTCAAAGTTACATCCATACACAGCCGTTGTTGAGTAGTTGAGTGACTTGGATTGGTGTGGCACTTAAACTTTTCTAACACGAACTGACTGAACCATTTCTTGTCTGGTTTTGAAATGTCCACATTGAAGTCTATACATTGTGGTTTTGAAATGTCCACATCACGGCTAACCCATGCAAAGTGCGTTGTTACGTCTCAGCACCCCAAAGGCGTTAATTGGACGTTTGCCACAAAGCAAGCACCCATCCATTCATCAAAGCCTATCCAGACGTCAACGCAGCGAGGACACCGATTTCTGACGGGTGCAAAAAAAAAAAAAAAGAAGAAGAAGAAGAAGAATAGCCACCACTTCTCCATTACCTGGATGCCTGAGCTAAATTTTAATGGGGGCCCTCCATTGAATGCTACCAAACAACGACGGTGACCTAGGATTTGCGGTCAACTAGACGTTTAGGGCAACTTACACATGTAGGGCATCTGACACGGGGCTGCTCCCAACCGCCGCCTGTTGCACTTCGTTCATCGACGAGGCAGAACGTGTGCTGAGTGAGCTCCCGAACAACACTTTGCGATATGCTGAACATGGTTTAAACCAAGGGTCCGAGAGCTCAAAGAGGTGCTATGCAATGCTCACGCATTTCCCTTGCATTTACCACTAAATCACTACTAAATTCTTGATTATTTAGTCGACAGTCTTTCACAAACGTTGCTATACGCACATTTGTCGCAGTAACGGCACTGTTCACAGCATTCGTCGTGGGAAGTGCGGCTTGCCACTTCCGCCAGAATTATCGCGGGATGATGATTCATCACCCGTTGATTATAATGTGTGGAACGTCTACTGCTTGCATTTTCGCCTCCACAAGTCGCGGTTCCGCCGTGTGCGCGCGTGCAAGTCCCATGCATCTCGGCGCGTGGTATTTTGACTGATGTCACATGAAGCGAGCATGCTACAAGACTTGTGCGCATCGCTTACACGGCTCCTACGATCGTCATATTATTTCATTTTCAGTGACTTTACACTGTAAGAAAAGTTTACACCCTTCGGAGTGTATATTTGCCACACAACGATAATCGTCATCTGTTTTGCCCGCATTTCCTTTCTTGAAAACGCTGCGCTCGTTACTTTCCTGTCGGGAATGCTATGTCAAGGTGATAACGCGCATGCCGTTCGTGCTGGGAAGTACCGGGCTCGCCGCGTTAAAGAAAGGAAATGCGGACGAGACAGATGAGGATTACTGTTGTGTGGCAAATATACAGCCCAAAGGGTGCAACTGTTTTTAGAGTGTATCAGTTGAGCATCTCCCTGCCGCTTCATCTTGGTGTATGTGTGAAAACTCACACCGGACTCGATCGAATACGTCCGGCTCTGCGGCACCGAGCAGTCGACCAGGATGCGAGAGTGGGTAGCGGAATTGCTTTGGGAGTGAAACACGTGATATACAACCCTCCAACGTGCTACGAACAAGACTTCAATTGCCGAGCCAGAGAGATGCGTTGGCGCCGGTCTCTCCAGTGGTGGGCCTCGAGGTTAACGGTGCAACAATTTTGATTGAGATTATAGGCACGCTTTCTTGCGTAGGAGATGCCGGTTTACGGCCTGCTCCGACCACGACGGTTGCGAGGTCGACCGAAATAGGTCGTGAAGCTTCGGGCGAAAAGTGCTTCAAAACCAACAGTCACCGAAATCAGCAAGGGTGGTATGGGAGCAGCGATTGAAACAAATATTGGAACAGATATTGAGAAAGAAAAAAGTGTTTTTCAGTTAAAACGAGCCACAGTTTGATTTACTGAACGACAATAAAATTTCTAATCAATTTTATATACGCGCGGCGAGGAATGAATAGACAACTCTGTTTAATTTATCATTATCAATAAATATATCTTTTTTCGCGCACACCATCAAAGGGGGCGTTGGCGCCGCTGTCACTTCTAATGAAATGCAGCTCTTGAAGTGTGCACAAAGGTGGGCTCGTGAATTCACTTCTTACAATACGACCCCCTCACACGTCTAGTTGTTTTGCTTGTCAATGTTTGTCTGAATTTGGTGGTGCTGGTGAATTCATGTTTTCATCCACCTGGTCAGTCAAGAGCGGTGAGTTACGACCGCCAGACAAAGTGCGCCTGCGTTGCCCGACAGGCTTGGCGTCCGACGACGCGACCGGCATTCTCCACCCAAAGCGTTCGTCGGCCTTCAAAGGAAGTATGTTCCATGCAGGGGTGCAATTTCGAAACCTGCACGGCTAACTTTTTTCTGCAGTGCCTTCCGCGCTGAAAGCTCGAAACGCCCATCGAGTGGGATTGCGGAGCACCTGAAAATACAGCTCTAAAGGCAGGCCACCACAAATTTTGCGCCTTCGAGAACAATATGACGTCACTTCTGTTTTTAATGGATATGACGTCACATTATTTTTATTGCGATAGCCATTATAGGGACACTCCAAGCGCTTTGTTGCCGTCGGCGTCGCCGTGATGTTAAGTACGAAGTATAAGGGCGATAAAATCGTCGCCCCGCGCTGACTTCCGCAACGCCCAAGGCTCCGAGGGGAAGGGGGCGGGAAGGGCGCTTCTCCTCCGGGCGGCCCCTGCGCCTGCGCGCGCCCGCCCGGACCGCTGCATCATACGGCTGTATCTTGAAAGCCGCCTGCGGCAGGTAGGGTGCGCCGGGTGCCAGGGCAACTGACCGTCGCGGCTCAATCTCTCGCGCCATCGGTGGGAAAGCGGCAAGGCAACGCGGGAGGGTAGGGAGGGGGGCGAGAATCGGCTTCTACTCTGTCAACAAGTGCGTAGTTTGCACGGGCGCGCGCGGTCATGCGCGCCGTATCTTGAAAGGGATCTGCGGACGGCTCATACCTTTGTGCGAGCTGTGTTCTCGCCGCTTTCGCCTGGAAGCGATAGACCGGACGGCCACTTCGCTGGCTGCTGCTGCCGCGCTTGCTCATATCAGCGTTTTGACAGCGAATGTCCGCGCTCATCAAGTGTGTTGGGTTTATGCTTACTTGTGCGCGCTCACACCATCCTTGCTAATTCAGTTAGTAAGCGAACATTTCCAAGTTTATACGGCCGGTAAAACTACTATCCTTATTCCGTACATTCTTAAACAAATGTACACCCTTTGGGGTGTATATTTGCCACATAACGATAATCGTCATCTGTCTTGCTGGCGTTTCCTTTCTTGAAAACGCCGTGCTCGCTACTTTCCTCTCGAGAATGCTATCTCATGCTGATAACGCGCATGCCGTTTGTGACTTGGAAGTGCCGGGCCCGCAGCGTTAAAGACAGTAAATGCGGACAAGACAGATGATTATTGTTGTGTGGCAAGATTAAACCCAAAGGGTGTGATTTTGTTTAAGAGTGTATAGCTGTCCATTAGTTTGCTATCGCAATCCATGCTTCGCCTTTCGAGTGTCTTCCGGCGGAAGTGTTACCTAGTCAGACAGATGCGCTAAGCCCCATGAACCGCCGAGGAAACGTTATCTTTTGAACGTATTTGGTTCTATGGAAGCTTCGTTACCAGGTATATTTAGCTTACTAGTTGGTTCCGACCTCGTAATTCGCGTCGCCAGCACTGATTATGCATCTGGAGAATGGTTATCTGATTCCTTACAGTGCAGATTAAAATGTATTCGCGTACGTGTGTACAAAAACTTTGCAAATGGCTGAGCGATCGCTCGCCTGCTGTTTAATTTCCGGCACAGAAAGGAAATTAAGCGGGACCTCCTTTAACGCAATTTGTCCAAGGTACGCATATACCATTATCTTACGGTCGGCGTGATGCGGAATGTGTTATGCGTGGCAATAATGTGTGTGTGGGGATTATACTGATGTGGTATGCGTTATTTACTTATATATGCGTTAGGAGTACGAGCAGACAGCTGCACATATTTGCATTATCTAAAATATACATTCCCCAGAACGCCGACAGCCATATAATGCTATACGCATATATTCAACAATTCACGTTCGGGAAGGTTCCAGTTCATTTGTTCGCGCGATACCCGGTGCGGCATAACCAACGCGGTAAGGCATATTAGAGGTTGGATTGCACAACATTTTTACGTGGCACACAGAAGAGAAACACACATCACAGTGCGCTACTTGCAACAATATAGTTTTGTTCCCTTGTCAGTGGAATAAATACAGGAAGATACCCAAGGAAGTGCAAGATTGTGAGCGAAAATGGCAGCCAATTGACGCGAGACATAATCGAAGCCGCTGAGATTGCTCGTGTGGGAAGTAAGTGCGTAAGCATGACTTCCGTCTCCTTCAGTGCAAAAGAAATAGATTTCCTAATGCGCTAATCTGAAATTTTGTATCCTCGTTTTTTTTTTTTTTTGCAATGTCAAGTGCAGCAAAATTGTTCATATGACAAAGCAGGCTTGGCATTTGTGGATCACCCTGTCTCTAAAGTTTTTTTTTGCGCTCTCCCTCTTTGAGAATCTTCCTGTATTTATTCCACTGACAAGGAAATAAACCTATTGTTGCAAATAGCGCTCTGTGATGTTTCTCTTCTGTGTGTCTCGTCAGCATGTTGCGCAATCCGGCCTCTATAATATGCTATACCAACACGCCCAGTCTTCAACCTCGGAGGTAAGGCCGTCATAGGTAGGCGACGGGGGACGGCTGCGCGTGCACGCTTAATTAATGCACAAGTGGCGCATCCTCTCGTTTTGGGTCCATTTCAGTCACCTTCAATCCTCACTGGTCGGGTGTTTGCGAGGCCGTCCCAAACTGCTTGTTATACCCTTTCTGTATAGGCTTAGGCCTTTATGACCTAGGTTTAACGCCTCCTTTCTACGTATGGCGCATGGAGAAGCGCAAAGGCGGACGGGCTCGTAGCATGTTTTGCACCGGTGCGCCTATCGTTATAGCTGACAATGGGTCGTATGTCACCCTACTCCGGATGGCAGCTATCAACCGCACATACGATGGAGTTAAACTCCGCATCCTTGCTCTGTATTGGGAAAGGGTTTTTCTGGCTCATACGAAACTTTTTCCAACAATCATATGATGCTAGGCATTTATTTATTTATTTATTTGTGATAACCTCAAGGTACATAGTTCTACATTGCAGAGGGGAGGGGCGAGGATACATTCCAAGAGTACAGGATTAGTTCTAGGAATTCACAGTGCAGGGAACAAAAGAGATATGAAATATCTAGTAATTCGACGTAATAGTTCTGCGGAAACCCGCAAGGTGGAGAAAAGTAATTAATAAAAGGAAAATGAGAAATCCACCTAAACGTAGCTAAGTGCTTCAAAGGAAAACCACACGGGTCCCTAGAAAGGAAAGCTTCGCAGTTAAAGAAAAATTCGTCCTGGTCCGGGTCTCGAACCCGGGATCACCGCCTATCCGGGGCAGCCGCTCTACCATCTGAACTAACCAAGCGGCTAGCAGACGGCAGGCGAAGTCGAATTTATCCTCAACTCAGAAGTAAGGGCAGGAGTTTGACTTAATAATTCTGCGGAAACTCGCAAGGTGGAGTGAAGCACTCAGTAAAGGCAAAATGAGGCATTGGTCTGAGGGTGATACGCCGTTGTATACTTGTGCTTTGTAGCGCAGGTGTGCAAGATGACCTAGACAACCTGTGAGAACGTAGCGGCCCCGGTCGGCAAAGAGTTGTCGAGGAGCGTCGTGGTGAAGTATCACTGCGTCGGGAAGGAAGTCAGCGGCGTCGGCTGCACAACTGGCAGGGACAGCACGCGTGATCGCGTATCGGGCGGTGTTGCCCGAAGCAAGTGCTATCGACTTGTTCCGCCAAAGATGCCGCCAACGAGCGTCCGCTGCGTAGATCCGTCTTGAAACTTGAAAAACCCGCGGCTCCGCCAAAATGTTACGGGGATAAAAGACGCTTGACAATATATTTACAATGTATATAGCTTTCGCAGGTGCCTAGAACACGTACAATGTACGACACTCAGATGTTAAAATACCAGATACCTGCGCTACTTAATAATCCACAGTTCCAAATATAACACAATGCCACGCCTAAATGTCTTATTTGCTTTGCTGTAATGTTCTATTTTTAAGTGCTTTTTCCTTTCGCAACAGAATGTGTAATCTCATGCAGTATTCATGTACTCATGTGAACCTGTCGTGTGCTCAAGCGTATTTCTTTTTTATTTTACTATTTCTTTTTACACAATGACTTGTTGTTATGCTTCTTTTACTATTGTTTATGAAACTAGCAGTTGATTTAAGACCGTACAAAAATACCCATGAATTCTGTAGACTGTTCGGTTTATTTCTGTTGGCGTGCTTCATTTGTTATGCGCCTTGTTTGCCAGTGCTTGGGGGTGCAGACCTCGTCAAGCCTGATAGATGGCTTTTTGTCTGCACCCGCCAAGTGTCTTTGATACTGAATTGATTGATTGGTTGATTGATTGATTGATATACAACTGGTAGAAAACAGGCACACAAGATGGAGCCCGTGCACACGACTATCGGTGATTGTCGTCTTCGTCAGTTCTCTCATCATCGTTGGCTTCTGCAGCTCCTTAATTAACAAAGGTAATTATATGCTCTTTTACTTACGGCGCAACTTTTCCAAAGGACCCTCTACATTAAAAGTACAGCTTTACGAGATTCTAATACACCCGAAACTTGAATATGCATCGCGATATGCGATTACAGTCGCGTTAATCTTATTACTTCGCTGTAACTTAAACAATATAACTCTAATCGTTTCCTAATTTCCTATTTTAAATCTACTGCGACTATAACCTCAGTGAAAACTAACCCAGCACTTATTGAACTCGCCAACCAACGCAAATGAGTCGTCCGTCCCTTTCGCCTATCTTATTAAGGCTTCCATTACATCGCACTTCACTACGACTTCACACTGCGGCTTCAGTAAATATCAGCGCCGATCACCGCAGTAAGGTAGGAATCAATTCACGATGCACAAAGTCTTGCTTTCAATCTTTCATCCTCCGTATATCTGAGGAATGAAACCAGCTTCCCTCAAGTATCGTAGCGGTCACCGATGACAAACTTTTCGCAAAACTTTAGCTAACATAGTATAATCAGGAGAATTATTATATTACCAGACCTCAGTGCCCTTGTTTGTTTGTTCGCTTTACTCTACTACTTAGTAAGCACTCCCCTCTTTAATGACATATGGCCCTGAGGGTATGTTAAATAAAAAAAATAATATAATAAAATGAATTGTGGCTATCAGAGTTTCTCAACATGAAGTATCGTTTCCTCAAATGTGCATTGAGCGCGTTGCGTTTGATCATTTTAGAATTCTTTGCATTTTAATATAAGAAATTATTGCAAGCACGTGATACTTGGTGGTAATGCGCGCGAAGCTGATTTGCAAGGAGCAGATGACAGAGTTTGTAGGAGCCTGCTACATTATTTACGTTTTGGTCGTCATGGCTGTGAAGACTAGAAAAGAAACAAGTTGGGACTGAACATGTTACTTCTCTGTCATAACATGCCCTTAAAGCAACTAAGCTTGTATGAAAAATTTTAGCATTTCCACTCGGTATTATATAAAATTGTACACTGCTGCTCTCGTGATAGCGCTCACATCCCTCTATCTGGTAAACTTGAAAACATTGCATGGTGAGAGACATAGGTTAAGAGGACCTGTCGTCAATACGGTGATCGTTGACGTTGCTATGGCTTGGCGTGGCCAGTTTGCTGACGAATGATCTCTCGTTTGTCCGTCTTTCTGCAGAGCAAGCACTGCAGCGGCCAGCCTCGGCTGCACGCACTACCTGTGGCGAGCGCTGTTCTCTTCTTAGCGACAGCCGAGAAGAGCTGTTTCTCTTTCTGAAAAATGAAATCATGAAGGCATGACAAACATGCAAGCAAGAAATGGCGAAACAAAAGTAAGTACAATAAATGAATAAACCACGGTTCTAGTTAAAGCGTTCTGAAACACACCTTGTGAGGATTCTGGCCCTTGATGTCACTTCCAGTGGTGACACATTCGCTGCTGAGTTGTACGTCCAGAAACAATAGAGTCCAACGGGGCTAATAAATATGCCCAGCGTCTTGGAGGCTGGATTCGAAAGAAAAAAAGCATCCTAAAATACTTCTGGTGGAAGAGTGGGTGGGTTTGTGATTCATGCAAGACTCGGAAGAGTGCACAAAACGCTCCATGACAGAATAGCACACATACACAAACAACACTATTTGCGTGTGCACAGCTTCCAATGGTGTCTTTGTGTGGGCGATGCTTAGTGAAGCATTGGTTAGATGAATTTTTTTGCGGCCAGATAGTACGTAATAAACACAGTCGCTTTATTCTCTCGAATTCAAATAATCTAACAGAATTAACGTAAGTATATTTGCCACTAATGTGCAGTGAATTTATCGTGGTGTATCAGTTATGCAGAAACACCCCCAACTATTTGTTATTTATGCTGTACTCCGTCTTAGAAATTTTAGTAACGTGACAAAATAACAAGAGCCTCGATTGAATTGCCTTTGAAGAGCAATACCATTATAATTATTACTTTCCACTTTTAGGATATGACTACAGGAATCTATTTTATCCGCAGCGCACGCAGAGAAATTCAAAGTTGAAAAATGCGAAGCAGTGTTTTTTTACTCACCGGCGCACACGCCCAGAGGCTCGTGGGCGGCCTCCAAGCAGACTGTGCTTGGTGCGAGCAATGAATTTTCGCGCTAACTGGCACATCTTTTTTCAAGCAACACGTCATTACGCGGCCAGACGCGGAAAATCCCTAACGAACTTGCTTACGACGAAATGGAGGGCTCATTGGTTATACATGTCTACTTGAACACAGTGAAAAATAAATCGACGGGGACTGACAGACACCACAAAGCGCTGACTGCAATTGGTTTATTGACGCGCGAAGAGCTCGTAAATATACAATTCGACGCATACGCACGCGTAAAAACAACAAATCCAAGAAGATACGTGAAGCCCCTCCTCGATAGTAGTGAAAACATTCGTGCGAATAAAAGCCATGTCACGCACAAAGCAAGAACAACGGCAAGACTGTACTACGAATGTAGTCTGCAGACCGAGTTACCACGTGAATTGGCAGCATCGGAACAACCGTTATTGGGCAACTATGCCTAAAAAGAGGCGCTCCTTCTCACTTAACAGCACCGACGGCATGCCGACGTAATTTTCTTTAAGCTCTGAAATCTCGCCTGCTTCAACTAGGAAGATTTATTGTGCGCTGTGTTCAAGAAGAAATCCCTAGGCATGGAAGCCGTGCAGCGGTTATGCCAGTGAAACGGCGCAGCTGATAGAATTCACCGTCTTTAAACACTTGGCGGCGGCTGTGGAATGTTGTACGCGTAAATTGGCTTATATATTATTGTTGTTATTTAATTAAAACAAACCGGCGTGGTGCTGCTCAAACGCAACAACCACCCCGTTCTCAAATAATAATAATAATAATAATAATAATAATAATAATAATAATAATAATAATAATAATAATAATAATAATAATAATAATAATAATAATAATATTTATTTATGCACCACAAGAAAAAATACATAGTAAGCGGGCCTGTCGAAGCCTAAATGGCTTGTGTGAAAAATATAATAATAATAATAATAATAATAATAATAATAATAATAATAATAATAATAATAATAATAATAATAATAATAATAATAATCACCAACAACAGCAGCAGCAGCCTGGCTGCGCCCACTGCAGGGCCAAAGGCCTCTCCCATACTTCTCAAAATACCCCGGTCATGTGCCTATTGTGGCCATGTAGTCCTCGCAAACTTGTTAATCTCGTCTGCCCACCTAACTTTCCGTCGCCCCCTGCTACGCTTGCCTTCAATTAGAATCTAGTCCGTAACCCTTAATGAGCATCGGTTATGTTCCCTCCTCATTACAAGACCTGCCATTGCCCATTTTGTTCTTTATTTCAACTAAGATGTCATTAACTCGCGCTTGTTACCTCACCCAATCTGCTCTCTTTTTATCCGTTAACGTTACACCCATCATTCTTTCCATAGCTCGTTACGTCGTCCTCAGTTTAAGTAGAACCGTTTTCGTAAGCCTCCAGGTTTCTGCCCCGTAGGTGCGTACTGGTAAGACACAGCTATTATACACTTTTCTCTTGAGGGTTAATGGCAACCTGCTGTTCATGATCTGAGAAAGCCTGCCAAACGCACCCCAGACCATTCTTATTCTTCTGATTATTTCCGTCTCATGATCCGAATCCGCCGTCACTACCTGCCCTAAGTAGATGTATTTCCTCACTACTTCCAGTGCCTCGCTACCTATCGTAAACTGCTGCTCTCTTACGAAAATGTTGAACATTACTTTAGTTTTCTGCAGATTAAATTTTAGACCCACCCTTCTGCTTTGCCTCTCCAGGTCAGTGAGCATGCATTGCAGTTGGTCCCCTGAGTTACTAAGCAAGGCAATATCACCAGCGAATCGTAAGTTACTAAGGCATTCTCCATTAAATCTTATCCCCAGTTCTTCCCAATCCAGGTCTCTGAATACCTCCTGTAAACACGCTGTGAATAGCATTGGAGAGATCGTATCTCTCTGCCTGACGCCCTTTTTTATTGGGATTTTGTTGCTTTCTTTATGGAGGACTACGGTGGCTGTGGAGCCGCTATAGATATCTTTCAGTATTTTTACACGTGGCTCGTCTACATCCTGATTCCGTAATACATGCATGACTGCTGAGGTTTCGACTGAATCAAACGCTTTCTAGTAATCAATGAAAGTATATACAAGGGTTGGTTATATTCCGCACATTTCCCTATCACCTGATTGATAGTGTGAATATGGTCTATGGTTGAGTAACGTTTACAAAATCGTGGCTGGTCCTTTGGTTGACAGAATTAAGTCTAAGGTGTTCCTGATTCTATTTGCGAATACCTTAGTAAATATTTTGTAGGCAACGGACAGTAAGCTGATCTGTCTATAATTTTTCAAGTCTTTGGCGTCCCCTTTCTTATGGATTAGGATTAAGTTAGCGTTCTTCCAAGATTCCGGTACGCTCGAGGTCATGAGGCATTGCGTATACAAGGTGCACAGTTTTTCTAAAACAATCTGCCCACCATCCTTCAACAAATCTGTTGTTACCTGATACGCCCCAGCTGCCTTTCCTTTTTTCATAGCTCCCAAGGCTTTGACTTCTTCCGGCGTTACTTGTGGGATGTCAAATTCCTCTACACTTTTCTCTCTTCCATTATCATTGTGGGTGCCACTGGTACTGTATAAATCTCTATAGAACTCCTCAGCCATTTGATCTATCTTATACATATTGATAATCATATTGCGCGCTTTGCCTCTTAGCGCATACATCTGATTTCTTGCCTATTCCTAGTTTCTTCTTCACTGCTTTTAGGTTTCCTCCGTTCCTGAGACCATGATCAAGTCTATCCATATTATACTTCCTTATGTTAGCTATCTTACGCTTGTTCATTAACTTGGAAAGTTCTGTCAGTTCTATTCCAGCTGTAGGGTTATAGGCTTTCATACATTGGCGTTTCTTAATCAGGTCGTTCGTGTGCTGCGATAGCTTACCGGTATCCTGTCTAACGAAGTTACCACCGACTTCTATTGCACGCTCCTTAATGATGCTCATAAGACTGTTGTTCATTGCTATAACACTAAGGTCCTCTTCCTGAGTTAACGCCGAATACCTGCTCTGTAGCTTGATCTGGAATTCCTCCATTTTCCCTGTTACCGCTAACTCATCGATCAGCTTCTTAGGTACCAGTTTCTTCCACTCCCTCCTAAAGTCCAGACTAATTCGAGATCTTACCATCCTATGGTCACTGCAGCGCACCTTGCCGAGCACGTCCACATCTTGTATGATGCCAGGGTTAGCACAGAGTATGAAGTATATTTCATCTCTAGACTCGCCATTCTGGGTCCTCCACGTCCACTTACCGCCGTACAATGTGAATCGAAAAAAGGCCCGGTCTGCAGTCGGTACGAATGAGCTGCTGTTTAACGAAAGCCAGTGAGGTCATAAACCTTTATTCAAGTAATAAAGCACGGACTTTTAACCAAAAGTGTAAAAAAACAATAACCTACTTATTTTGTAAAAAAAAATGACATGTTAACTATGTTTATTTTTATGTGTAGATTTATAGATAAAATATGGATGGATGGATGTCCTGAGCGTCCCCTTTGGTGGGTTGCGCGACCAAGCTCCTGCTATTATACTGCCTAATTATCTAGGTTAAAAAAAATAAACACGATGAAATCCCACAATATCCAGTTGCACTGAGCGGCCGTAGCAGAAAACACACGAAATAAAGTATACGGACAAATTACAGTAGCTCCACTTGCCCGCTTCATGCTGGAACGCGCCGCGGTTGATTTTCCGCCTTCTGTGTCAATCGCGGGAACTTGAGTGTGCGCGGGGCCTGATTACAGCCTTCACAAACCTATCTTCCTTTGCCGAAGACGTTGTCCCCCGCATTTGATAATAAACACGTTTATACATTGTATATTATTCACTCTGTGTAAAACCTCACTGAATGGAGTCATAATAAAATAAGGTGAAGAGAAGCAGCGGCAACAATTGCACGCGCCATTCCTTGCGATGTCTGTGAAAGCTTTGTGAATATATTGTGTTGCGCAAAAATACGGGCAAAGGATTTGATTGTCTTTGCTCTCGTGTTATTCCGTGGTTTTGACCTACTTGACTAGGATTGCCTCTACGTCACATGCAAGTCCGGCAGATTCCTCGCCATCATTCTTAGCTGTGATTCTGCGCCTCTAACGAAACGCTTCTGCCGAAAGGCGGAATTTCTTCAAAACGAAATGAAGGGATAAGCAAGCGAAGAAAAAATAAGGAAGACTAGCCGAAACGAAGGAACGGCGAATATATTTTCTTGCGCAAAGCTAGCAAACACGTAGCATTCGTTATCAATTCGGATAGTAAATACAACGAAGGAAATTTAGAATAAATAAACCAGCTCAATTTCGTTTGTGTTGGTAGTTTTAAGTTGGTCGGGATGTTTTGCGGCGCGTCCTCACGGAAATAAAAACCTTCAGTGATTGAAGCGAAAAGTGCACACATTCTTTGGTATCACGCGTACAACCTGTAGTGCTGCATTCGTTTCAATAAAGAACAAGCACGAAATAAGCATCCGAACCCCATTATTGTTGACAAGCGCTCCTTATAACAATGCGAAGCACGTAGCGCTCCCCGCATAGGTTTTCTGGTAAAGATCACGGTTGCGGAATCTGCAGCAGCGATGGCAGCTTCTGACGTGCCGAATGACCTCACTAGCCTTTCACATATCAAAGAACCAGCCTAGCAACTGATTGCCGCAGTAGCACCGCTATGGGCAGGCAACGCATAGTTGGAATTCCCGATGAGAAGCATGAATACGAGGAGTGGTAAAAGGAAAAGAGACGGCAATACAACCAGCGGCGGCGTGCTGCCAAAATTACCGTTACTCCCATTACTACCCTTAGTCCACACCACCATTACTCTAAAGCAATAAAACATTGAATACCCCCATCAGCATTTGTAGTGGTGGATTTCAACAGTTTCGCTGGACACACACTTTCGCAGGGCCGGGACGGCGAGTAAATTTTTTCTTACAGAATTTATCTTTAATTCCTTGGAGGGAGCGGCAGGTTCTACACATGCATTCAAATTTAGGAGTGAAGTTTGCTAGTATCCGCGGCTTATTGTAGTTTGTGTCGGAGCAATGAGTGTTTACGAAAAGCTGAGACATTTATGTCGTCACAACGAATGTTGTATCCTATTATGCGGTCTTGCATGCAATGGCGCATTGAGATCGCGTTGATCGCATTACTTTGTTTTCTAAAATGAAAATGCGGATGCTACAGGCACGTCTCGATTTATTTTTTACGAGTTGAACAAAATCAGTCTCTGCCAGGTTCACTCCGCTGTTCACTGCGTTATTTATTGCCCCGGTTAAATGGTGTACCTGAACATCATCACTTGCTTCCTTCGTTCCGAAGTAATGAGGTGGCATTTTGTTCATGAGTAATCGGCGGCAAACTAATCGTAGTATATCGCAGTAAAGATGATGCCACCAATAGGTCTATCCGCGACAAATTCCCTACGCTATCACTATTCGTTTGTTCCGCCGAAAAATTGCCCGAAGCCTCGTAGCCGTCATCGTTGTCATCGTTTTCGTCCAACGGTAATAAAACGTTCGTCGAAGAGGACCCCGTGCCGTTAGCATCACCGCGTTCCGTGGAAGCAGGTGAAGCACCCGCGCCGCTCTCTGTTGAAGGCGTTTCAGGAATCGTCGCTACACCGCCTTCGCTTCCGTTTGCTTCAAGCACTCCACTTCCCTCCTTATCGCTTCGCAGTTCAGGCGAAAATGATGCGCCGGTGTTTCCGTCTCCTAGCGGAACATGCTCCTCCCTTCGGCCGGGAATTTCAGGTATAGTCGACAATGCAATGTTGTCAACGAAGATATGCTGAGGTTGGCCCTCCACGGATGAACCATTTTCGGGAGGCCAGAATATACTTATGGAAGTCTTTTCTTTTGATCTCAGAGCAGCATGTCCTTGGGAAGAGGTGATTCTATTAGTGATGATCCTCCGGCCATCTGTAAGTACAGAAATGACTGATATTCATGTACTGAGCCGATGAGATTGGTCCTTGCCTTAAGGAATTCGATAGGCAAGGTTCCAGGAAAAGATGGTTCAAGAAAACTTGAGCGGTAAGCAGCGGAGGTTCAGCGTTCGTGACTATCGCTTGCCATATGAGGATGATGTTTGACTATTGAAAGCTTAAAATAATGTCGCCAGACAGAAATGCCTTGGTTGAGCGATGCTGACATCACCCGAAGTTCGAGCAAGATTGGCAAGGAAACAAGAGTGGCACTCTTTTTGAGAAACAACTTTTCGTTGCAGCATCGACACCAGCAACAAATAGCACCCTTATCACCATGTTTTTCTTTCACCCATAAATTTGCTGAAGCCTTAGTTTATATATGTATTATTTTCTTTCCTGCAAAAAGATAACAGCAAACTAGTTTACGAAATTATAACGGTAATGAACCTGCCGAAACAATAAAGTCAAATTGAAAGCGAAAGTTAACTTTATCTTTACATGTGAAATGAAAGTTGTACTGTAAACTTTGAGAAAATGCACAAGGTGTTTCAACAAACGCTTTCAAAAATTCACCGAGGTTGCCTGTGGCACATAGCACAATTCCAGTTCATCAAGTGGTCTGCTCGAAGCGGCGGACACTACTGGGAGAAAACATTGAAATGCATAATCGACGAGTGAACAAATATTTAGTAATTAAATTTTTAGCTAATTACCTTATAACCCATATTGCAATTTACAAGTTCTAGCCGTGAAGTTCTCAAGGCGGATCCACTTGGGACGAATTCTCAAGATAACACCAGTTTCGAGATATTAATTCCTGAGATTTGTGGAGACATGCATTGGCATTCCAGTTGCTTTTGTGTTTGAATGCATAAAACGACATTTTTTAAAAGAAAGTAACTGGGATGCCAAGGCATTTCTCCACGAAGTTCGGGAATATCTTGAAACTGGTGTCATCCTGAGAATTCGTTCCAAGTAGATCCGTCTTGGGAACTCCGCAGCCACAATTTGTAAATAGCAATATGGGCCATAATGTAATTAGGTAAACGTTTAATTATTTAATTTTTATTAATGATAGCGGTGTCACACGACCACTTTCGATCGCGATCAAGGCTGATCCGGATCGAAATTCTCGACCGCAGTTGGCTGCATCACGCAGCTTGCGCAAAGGACCCAATCGCAAGCGAAAAATTCGATCCGGATCGGGCTTGATCACGATCCGAAGTGCGCCCTGTGACACGCGTATGAGTTGATTATGCATTTAATTTTCTTGCCCAAGTAATGTACGCCGCCTATTCGGGTAGACCAGCTCATGAACAAAAATTGTGCTATCTGCCACGGCCAATCTTTAAAAAAATTCGGAAGCGTACGCTGAAACACACTGTTTTCAAGGGACCAGCGAGAAAACAGGACCACAAAGAAGAAGAATGGGATAAGACAGTCGCTGTACTTACAACCTATATTTATGAAAATCAGGTGCTGTAACGTAACGTTATATAATTCTGATTTTGTTCCAATCTCTCGAAGTGAAACTTACGTTACCACCGACACAAGCACGGGCAGTGACGTGCAAGGTTGTTTCGAAAGTCCAGTCAAACGCTTTCCTCGTTTATAGCCGGTGACCTTTGTTTGGTTTCAAAGCGAACA
This sequence comes from Dermacentor variabilis, assembly GCF_050947875.1. Taxonomy (NCBI): domain Eukaryota; kingdom Metazoa; phylum Arthropoda; class Arachnida; order Ixodida; family Ixodidae; genus Dermacentor; species Dermacentor variabilis. Next base: position 175,134,544 of record NC_134572.1, on the reverse strand, counting down.
GCATTGCCTAACTCGACAGGCTGACGAGTGGCGAGGAGCGCGCAGAACAGGAGAGGGTTTCAGTGGGGCCGAGCAAGGACTGCGATAGTAGACAACCGGGGGGAAAGAGCGGTACCTGTGTCTTCGATTGGTCCGATTCCCCATAACTTGTGGTGGCTCGTGGACGATTGTGGAGGCGTGCAACGGGGAGTTAAAAATGCCGCCAAGAGGGATGGTCCTTTAAGAAGATTTGAACCAGTGGTGTCGTACATGCGCGTTAAAGGGCTTGTCAACCTCATACTTTTACGCTCGAACTATTATTATACGCAAACAAATCACTTCTTTCCGGCAGCTCCGAGTACACAGCGCCGGAGCGACCAGTGGACACCCATCTTCTATTCTTTTTGGAACGGGGCAGTCTTCGGCCACAGCAAAAAATGTTCAGCTTTCTTCGGCATATTTATGCATCTCGAACGCGGACAAGTCACACCGACTTGGTCCGTTTCTGTGGTTTTGTGAGGACGTGTAAAAGGAGAGGTGAGCCAGGCGTGGCCAGAAAGCATTTGCGCCAATCACGGAAGGGTGGCGGTAACAAATGTGTAGAATAAAAGAAATGTTTTCTTTCTATTTTGTGCGGCCTAACCACGCAGAATCAGTGTTTGCACATCGCCTTGAGATGGAGAAATTCCGCGGTTTTTGTGATGTCTCGTGACCAACAGGCGAAGTGAGCGCGGCCCCCGAAATGACCAATCGCGGAGCGCTAACGAAGATAAATAGAAATGTAACAGATTAGAATACCCTTACGTTATAGCGTCCATGGTAGTCCTTGACATCCGACCAGCAGCACTTGCGTTAACCCCGCCATCTGACCCGAAAACAAGGCATTGCGTTGCTGAATGGCTTGTTTTGCGTTTTGAATTGGCATTTCGCGTTTTGCAATTCAATACCCTGAGTGAGAATATGCATAGGCTACTTAGTTATTTGAATGTCCTACAGCTTACCAGGAATGAGGATATGACTGTCTGGCGGTCCCGAGGAATAACTGTCTTGGTTTTTGTGGGTGGTAGAGGCGTTTGTCTCTTCCAACAGCTGCGTTGTCTCTGTGATGCAAAAAAAAAATAAATAAAAGAAAGAAGGGCTATAGACTTGCGCAATGTTGCAATCCAGTTTCCAGCTAAGTTGTTTGGTTCGATCTACTGAAAGAAAACCTTAAGTTACGTGTATTTATATTACATACCTTAAAAACTTTGCCCCTTTATATCACTGGTTCGTTTGAAACAGCGTGTGAAATTTGCACCGCTTGCGAAACTCAATAATACGCGCTCTGGAGCGCTTGGATGCCTAACTTATTGCACCTCATGTAATTGACTCAAACACTTTGCATTTTCCCCACAAACAACCCATACCATGCACCTAATTGTTTTCGCGAAATATGAACTTTCTGTAACGCAGAGCTCCCTCGGGACACCGGAACGAATATCGTAACACGGCCATATAACGCTTTCGAGCGCTTCAGGAAGGAATGTGCTACAAAGTCTGCATTTTATACACGTGCATTTAGGTTGGCACGTGAATTCGCCGTAATGTTTCCATCATGTTCGCTAAATTTGATTTTGGTGGCATTGGTAGTTATGTCAGGACAGCGGGATAAATTCTGCACCAACGTTTAACAGTCTTATATAACGCTTCGGAGCACTTATATAAGTAATTCATTGCAAATGTTGCAATTAAGCCACGCACCGTCAACTTGGCTTACACATTACTCGTATAGCAGCCTTCAATTGCACCAAATATAAACAAGGTGCCTTGTTTAGTCAACAGGGAACGCCAGATAAACCAACTACAAAGCACATATGTTGCATGAAAATGGGAAACAAGAAACGAGGGTTCGGTGACCATTTACAATATTTCTAATTAGGTTAGGAACGTGAAAGTTTCGCCACACATTTAACGCTACATTCCACCTATCTTCATTGAATTTGCAGTTGGTGTTTTGTACAGCTATTTTAGGACTGTGAGAAACATTGCGGATAACGGCAGTATGACACAGGGGAACGGTTGAATAATTAACTTTTTGTAAAGTGATGTAAATAACAAACCTAACATTTGTTGTTCGTAAACGACTTGGCTCGCATAGTTCGCCGAGGAAACAGGCAAAAATCAACTGCATGACTCGTATAACACATGAAAATTGGGATAAAAGGAGTAATCACTAATTATTTTGAGCGTACATAACTAAAGTACAAACTTACAATTTTTGGTTTCAGTCGCCAATAGAGTGTTCCCTATTTACTGTAACTATAGATCTGCTGTCGTTTTTCTACCTCTTAGGGAGGTGGGGAAACATTGTAAGCGTTCCTTAAAACACCTCTAAGCGGACATAAACAGAGGCTTAGCAATTTTGATTTAACCTGTATTTGATGCGCACATTCAAAGATTTCCCTACCTATGGCCCAAATATTTCCCACATTTGCTCATATTATGAAAACCGTGAGTGTGGTGTTTTTCCAGAAAACCGTGAAAACAGGCATTTAAGTTTTTCAGGGTTTATGGTCGCAATAACAGCTTTCGTGTAAAAAAAAAGAAAGAGAGAAAAGAAACGGTTTCCTAATGTCAGTAAAGGAACGATAATAACGCATTCCATGGCCGCACATTATTAATCCACACCATAATCATTGAAATCTCGTTATTCTTCACAGAATGTAGCGAAATTATCAGTTTTTAAGACATGACCTGAGCTCAGTGCATCAATCATTATAGTGGATCAGAATGGCAAAGAATATGCTTTATTTATTGACTAAAAGAATGTAACGTTCCGGAGGAGCACATTAGCTTCGAGCGACATTACAACACAGGGGTCTTGAATACTTTTGACCACCAATGAGCCTTACACGCATACCGAAACATCAGTAGGTAATCCTTTTGAGTCCCACTCGCATAATAAAGCGGCCGGAAACTGATCCACTCCTTCGTATTTAGCAGTGAAATACTTCAGCCGATGTGCCGGACAAGCCGTACTTTAACGTCCAAGGGAACGTTTACTATGAAACGGGTAGTTCACCGCACAGAGACGATACTTTAGATCTGGAGCAAGTTTGGGGACACCAGGCGTTCCGGAAAGGAGGCGGCATGCAAATATTAAGAAAAGCGTGTGTTCTCATGCCGCAGAAAAATGAAAGGAAAACATCACAACTACGTTGAACAATCTTCCTAGTCGAAGCTGTTTGTCTGACATGAACCGCGCGAAAACTGGTTCACCACTCATAGTTGAAAAAAGAAAAGTGAGTATTAAAGCTTCGTTTGGCCTGCATACCTGTATACAGGTGCTTTCAAGTGGTATTGATCTACCATGTACGAAGTAGAAGTGTGTGCGTAATCACCGGGTATTTCGTTGGGCTAGTCGATGCATATGGAGAGGGAGGTTCGGCCAGCATAAGTTTGCACGAAGACGACAGGAAAGCCGTGTTCTCGTCCTCCGTCTTTTTTGTCCTTATCGGCCAAACTTATGCTGGCCGAACCTGGTCATGTGACTTCTCGAGTAAACAAATAATGCTTTATTCTTGATTATATAGTCAGGCTGTTAGATTCAGCCTATGCGAGTCCGATTAGTCAAGCAGGCGCCCTTATATTCGACTTGCAGCGTTCCCAGTGTGCAGAGGCACCGAGCTAAATTTGAAGACAATGTTTTTCTTGGCGAGTTACCATCACTTTTCAGTATAGGATACGCAGCTTCTGACGTTTGTTTCTAGCCTCTTTCGTACGTACATCCAGGAAAAAGTGCAGTGTAAGTCTAAGTGCCACTGGGGCCACTGTGCATTTGCGACTGGAGTTACTAAGCGTGTGTCTGGCTCTCCAATGAACCTCTGGGCCACTGGGTATGGACAACTGTGGCCACCAAGTATGCGATGACTGTGATGCTGATGATGATCGTGATGATTACAGTGATGACGATGACCATAATGAGTATGATGACGATGATAAGTGACGGCAAAAAGTTAGAACCCAATTCATTCTCCAGTTGACTTCGATCAAATGTTTTACTCCAGCGCGGCTCTCGCCAGAAATTATGCGGTTTGTACACACCATTCCCACGCCCAACTTGATCTGGAAGACATTGTCTTTCATTGGCTCCGACGGCATGGCGACAGCTTCCTACTTGTATTCCAGATTCCTTTTTTTTTCGATTCGCGCTTAATATTGCTACGACGTTGTAGCAAGTGCACAATAATTGGTAGCATTTATAAGTTATTCCCGGTCTCCATCAATAATAACTCTGGCTCTGCCCTTAGTAGTGGTCATATCAGTGCGCACCTGCGTTTTTTCTTGAACGAAGTTTAGCTGAGGGCGGTACCAATGTTAGCAAAATGCTGCCCCTAAGAATGGCCGACGCAGGAATCTGCAGTTTAGGAGTCCGAGATCTCGCCTGCAGAATATTGTTAGGTGACAAATATTGGTGGATCGCGCTCATCCACAATCTCTGGTTCCGAAAATATCCGAGGAGAAGAACGCGGTACTCGGTGACATATTGCTTACAAATCCGCACCTTTTGACGTCGTACTTCTTGTTGGAAATACTTTCCTCCATAGCTGGAGCACTTCGGGCGCACTCTCTGACAAAAATCGAAAAAGAAAGAAAGAAGAAAATGACTGCATAAGAAACTATTCAGTTCTAAACTGCCGCGACAGCTGCTCTTAGCTTGACTATTGCCATCTACCTCAGTCCCCACACCACAGTCAGTACGCGACCGTACCAACTTACGACAAAGCAGAACAACTTAAGTACGGGTCAATAGGTTTAGGCCCGTATTCACAAACGGAACTTACCCTTAACTTATCACTTAAGTAGCCGGTCGATGCTTAACGCGTTTCATAGACAAATCTTGTACTTAAGGTAAACTTTAATCGACACTTGAGTGCCGGAAAGTAAAGTGCGGTCATTGGCAACCTTAAGTGCGACTTTCTCTACTCTCGCCTAGCAAGCAAGATGGCCGCCTGCTACGGCAGCCTCGCCGACTTTGCCGATTTCGCCGGACGTGTGCGCAGTATTACGGAGGATGAGGCATACCGATACGTGTCGCCATTACGGCCACGGCTTAAGGATCGACAGAATCTAATGGAAGTATACAACGACGCAGAATTCTCGTGGCGGTACCGCTTTTCTAAGCAAGCTGTGCTACGGCTGTTGGAAATGCTGCCACTGGTCTCAAAAGACAACGAACGCGGTCACCCCGTGCCGCCGCTGCTCCAGCTGCTAATCGCGCAGCGATTCTACGGCGCCGGAACTTTTCAGGTTGTCACCGGGGACCTCGTTAATGTTTCGCAAGCAACTGTGTCTCGAATAATTGCGCGAATGTCAAGAATGATTGCCGAGACTTTGTTCCCGCAGCTCGTGAAGTTGCCAAATGCTAATGATTTGGCATCCGTAATGGAGGAGTACTACACCATCGCACGGTTTCCTGGTGTGAGCGGGTGCATTGACTGCACTCATGTACCCATCAGAAGTCCCGGAGGAGATGAAGCGGAGGTTTTTCGCTGTCGAAAGGGGTACTTCTCCATCAATGTCCAGGTATGTTTATTACGCTGTCGTACAATGTACGGAGCTGCGAGAGAAACTGTCGGGGCTAAAGATTATGGTGTAATAAGCAACGCTACCGATTTGGCATATACCAAATGACCACACATTTTGCAATTAGCTAACTGCAATCTCAAGGAGGTGTTTATACATTTCGTGCCTTACCTTTTGAGTGCACTTGGAATGAAATATTCTGGGGATGCGTGTGACGTATTATTAGCCGTTTTTAAACACAGCTGAAAATGTGGCTTGTTTTGCAGGCAATCACAGGGCCTCGGCTTCAATTTTTTGATGTGGTTGCCAGCTGGCCCGGCTCGGCACATGACAGCCGAATTTTCGATAATAGTCGAGCCAGAGTGCAGTACGAAGAAGGGAATGTCCCTGGCATCCTACTTGGTGACAAGGGGTACCCCTGCAGATCCTATCTCATGACCCCTTTTCGAGAGACACAAAGCAGCCCTCAGCACAGGTGATTTGAAGTTTCAAACACTACTATAAAATCCGGCCAAGTAACAATTATGTTCGAAAATAAGGACTTAATTGAAAAACTGCTTTGTTTAGGTACAACAAGTGCCACTCCAGGACTCGCTGCAGCGTTGAGAGGACGTTTGGAGTATGGAAACGAAGGTTTCCTTGCCTTGAAATGACTCTTCAGATAAAAACAAGATCAGTTCCCATCGTCATCACAGCTTGTGCTGCACTACACAACTTCGGCCACCTGCTGAGAGACCCTGTCCCACCTCCTGCGCAAAGCCAGGCAACACACAACGCCGCTTCGCAAGCTCCCACTCCCTCCTTTCAACCAACGCCACCAGGCATGTCTCCGTTGCCAGACACAGCAAGTGGTTTCAGGATCAGAGATCGCATAGTCGCACAGTATTTTACGTAAATGGAATGAGACAAAATCACAGCAATAACAAAGGCGTTTACTTTTTCTTCAAAGCTTCTAGCTGAAGCTTTAGAATTTCTGCTTTTGTTTTTTGGTTGGCTTCTTTAAGCCGAAGAAGCTGCATAGTTTGCTCATGTTCAGCTCGCCTATGCATAGATTTGTATTTGTGCTCGAGGCGCATGCATTTCGTTTTCAATAAATGTTCCTTTTTTTTTTCTTCACGGTCAACCTTGATGGCACTGAGGCGGGCAGCCAGTTCAAGGGCGACCGCCGTCTGTCTCTGGCTGCTGCTTGTCGCGGGGCGTCTTGTTCCAGCTGGCACAGGACCGCTTGAAGTTGCGGCAGCACCTGGCTCTGGCACAACAGCATCTGGGCTTGCTGTACCGTGAACGAGCTCTCGGCTGTCTGTGGTGGTCGGTAATGGGGCAGCATTCGTTTCAGGTTCTGCTTGTGGCCTTCCAGCATCATCCCATGACCAGTAGTCGGGCTCATCAGCCGCGTCTTGACTACCTGCAGTAAGAGTTAAAAGTGACCACAAAGCAAGATGGCTCCTGCATTGCTACACTAAACATTCTGCAATGCCCTGAACACCTTGATGCCTATACACGGTCTACGGTTGTATAGTGCACGAGGTCGCCAATTTAAGTGGGAGAATATGTTATACAAACTATACAGCGAAACTATAGTTGCTTTTCGAGCTGGGTTTCAGCGCCTTTCGTTTCCTTCTCGATTAGCTTTACCTCATCTCCAGGTTGGTCACATTGACAACTGGAGCTTGCGTGAACTACTGAGGACACCACGTATAACAGCTCAAGGCAATTTATTATTGCATTATTGCGCGAATCAAATTGTGTAGTAACACGTTAGCACCAGCGATTACTTTGGAACGCTGGGTGACTCGTGTATAAAAGCGGACGCGCTTGACCTGCTGATCAGATTTCGACGATCGCCGACTGTATTCGCCGCTATCGTTGTGCTTCGAGTGTAACTTCCTTTTGTGGGCACAGGTTCGCCAACTAAAGAATCAGTTTCGTCCTTCTCACTTTCACGACTATTTTCTTCACCGTCACAACTACGTGACAATACATAAGCACACAAAACATGGTTACATAACGCATGAAAGTGTAATAATGATTTATGTAGTACTCATGATTCGCTGTGCCATTCAAGAAATTTCGGTAATTTTTGTTGTAAAAGAACAGTTTAGCGTAAATGACATGAAATGTGGGCAGGAAAAGGAAAAAGAAATAAGAAACAATACCATTTGCCTCACCTAGAGACCCGTTCTGCGTCTGCGACAGTAGTGCAACGACAGCAGGTGTGCACTGGGTTTGGCATGACTGCGATTCGCCTGGCACAGCGTGATGTCCGCTGCGGTCGCTGTCGAATGGATTGGACAGTCGAACTGCCATGTGTGACGCTATAGCTCCGACTTGCTGTAGCTCGTCGGTCGCTTGGCTAGGTGAGGGTGTACCGCCACCTGGAATTGCAAGGAAGCAGTTTGTGCGACGACAAGGTTTAACATATCGCAAGAGCACATGAAATGATTACACAACCATATATGAAAACATAAATTGAAGCTTTTTATGCTGGCTGTGACTGTGTGCAACACAGCCAGGTGTTCAAGATATGCACCTTTAAGAAATGTCAAGGCACACCATACCATAGCTTATTCGGAGACACACATGACTTATGTGTTAGCTGTTCCCAGAGCACTGCATAATCCGCCGCAGGGGAATGTCCCTGGTTTTGTGCTGCTCCAGCTTATTATTGTTTTTTCGATGGCCAAGCAGCGGTAAATTCCGAGGGACAAACCGCTCTTTGAGAAGCGTAGTTTGTCTATCAATGCTGCCAAATGTGACAAAACATTTCAATGCAATGACTACATGGTACCCATTTGACATATAATGCCATATATTTTCCAAATAAAGAAGGAGGGAAAAACACAGCAAGGGCGCGGAAATTGAAGCCTTAGTTGGGAAAATCCACTCGTTTTAGAAAGTGCTAATATACGATTGCAGCACCCAATATCGCTTGTTTTCTAGAGCGCAGCAAGTTTGTGCACGATCACAAAATACGACATAAGTTGAACGAGGGTGCAAAGAAAGAAGGTATACAATGTAATAGGCATACACTACATTCTGTACTACATGCAATTTATTGCAGCACTGAGCCAAATAAATGCCGTAATTCCGGCACTGAATCATATCTGTACTATCAGCGTAAAATGAAACTTGGACAGTTGAGCGCGTGGCGCAAGCATATATATGGTGTGCACCGTCCAGTCATCACAATCGACAGTCGCGCACATCCAGGTTTGGGCGCTGCGCGATCGTGAGATATTTTCGCTTCTGTTCTGTTTGAAAGGGAGAAAATAAAACTAAAAGAAAACAGAAGCTCAAATATTGCAGCTTACGGCGAGTATTGCCGCACAGTTCGCCGAAAGCGTAAGTGCTATCGGCGTCAAATGAAACTAATAACAGTGGTGCACCTGGTGCACTTTGCACCGTCACCATTAGAGATGCGTTCGCTCGTGTGGTTTGCCGCTTGTAAGTCAGATTCATTCTTTCAATCGGAAAACTTGCGCAGCGTGGTATCACTGGGAGCCGCGACGGTGGCCGGCGTGAGGGAGCCGATAGCGCTTGGCCAAGCCGGGTGTGCGCGCCTGCCACTGGTGATGACAGGACGGCGCGCACCACGTCTTCACTTATGCTTGGGCCACACGCTCCGCTGTTCGAGTTTCATTTGACGCTGCTACTGCGTAGCGCAAATGGTACAAAAAAAAGAGATTCGGGCCTCAAGCTGCGAGACGTTCGCGGGCGCAAAATGTACTTATTTTGGCGAATTAAACCAACGACTTAGGTCGCTGAACGCTATGCAATGTTCAGAAAGAGGATCTGCGTCAATAACGTCGTAACTGCACAGGAAGCAATGCTTACCTGTAGAAAACCGCTCCCGCATGTCTTGCGCGTTACACCTGCGCCACTTGTCTTTGAGGTTTTCCCAACACTTTTTAAGTTGGCCCCACGTCCGCGGCGTCACGCTATGGCGGCAGTTGAACTCGTCCTCGATTTTTTTCCATGACTCCCGTTTTCGACTGACGGATACAGCGTCCGTTTTCTTGTTCTCGACCACGCTGCGATGGCGCGAAACGAGCTCCAGGAGCACGGCGCGTTCTTCTTCGGAAAAGTTTGTTTTCCTTTTCTCCATTGTCCGTTAGGGTTCAAAACACGTAACGCACACACACTGCGCAAAACACCGCACTGTTTCGTCAGCAAAACCAAGAAACAGTCGCGACGGCGACACACAGAACCGCAGTGGCTGCGAGAACCAATGTGAACTTGTGGCCAGACGAGTTTGAGTAAAGCGCTAAAACTAAACCGTTCTTTGTATTTTACTCAGACGAATGCGCGAGCAAGCACTGAAGGATTTATATCCGCATTAGTCTGCAGCAAAAATTATTATTTTTACGATTGAACCGATCGTAGACGTAAATTATTTACGTATCCTCGGCACCAGACGACATACTTGACTCGAAAAGTGTTACTTTCAAAAGTGATACTTAAGTGTCCTTTTTGAAGTACTCTCCTAAAACTTTCCTAACACTTGTACTTTTCCCGCACTTATTGACGCCCCACTTAAGTTCTGTTTCTGAATACGGGCCCCAGAAAACAACTGCGATTTTTTTCATAAGCTTAAGGAAGTCACAAATGTTTCCTCTAGCCATGTAGCGAAGAAATTTGTTCTTAAACTGCTGACTTCAATAAAATGTTTATTGCGAGAAGCTACTATTAAAGGATAGCTGTACTTAGTACTATATATGAGTGTAGGCTATGTGAACCAAAGATGAGTGTGACGCTGAAGTTAAAAAAGAAGCAGACAGAACGGAAAAACACGCACACCATAAAACTTCACAGTGCACTTAAGTTGGTGAGCCATCTCGAAGTCGGGTGGATGTTGTCGCGATCATAACATCTTTTAAACGCCTACATACCCCGCTTTCTCAAGGAGAGTTATCCTACCATACTTCAAACTGGCCCCAGTCAAAGAATAGGCTCCAAAACTTCCTAACAGTGCGCCCAATGTCTACCACCTGGACTTACACAGAAAGAAAAGAGCACTAGGTCCCCTTCAACTCTTTGAAAAAGGATGACCAGCGAAGCTGTGTGTATGTGGGCCCCTTAATGGCGATCTGCACCTCCGCTGCGGGCGGGCGAGGTATTGCACTATCTTCGGGGTTTTGTGTCTACAGGCTGACACGAGCATGGGGGAACTATCGCTTAAGCTTCGCTGTAAAAACGTGGTCGGGATGATATTGGAAAAAATGAGCACGCTAATTCCGGGTAACGCCACGTCAAAAACGAGTCGGAAAGGCCTTCCTCGTAGTTGACCCTTTATATCAGCAGTGAGCATCCAGCGACCACCCTGCTGCACCTTACTATTAATTTTTAGTATTAACCGATATACCAGTGAATAAAAGACGATACACATAATGAAGCATAACGCGCCTGAGGCATAACGTGAAGGGCTCCGGATTACTTTTAAACACCCGAGTTCTTTGACGCACGCCTTAATGTCAGTGCACGAGCGTTACTGCGTTCCGCCTCGCTCTAAATGTGTTCCGCCGTGGTCGGGAATCGAACCCGCGGCGTCGTGGTGAGCAGCAAAACGCCGACCAGGCTGCCGCGGCGGGTGATCAGAAATACTTTCTGACTAGTGCGCGGCCATAGGGACACTGTGTTCTTGACGCCCACTGCGCGCCGGTACTGGGCACGACTCTTACATGGCTCCTCGCGATTAAACGACTCAGTGCTGCGCGAGACTGCACATCTGCCGAAGGATATATGGATAATAGCCAAGTAGAGATCGGCATAGGAGCTCGTGTCATTATTGGAACAGTTAGTCTTATACGCTAGGAAGGTTGCCACACAATGTACGCTATACATCATACTGTCTAGACCGCGAGGTTCATATGGTCAGGCGAAAGGCCTACTATACTCAGGCATCACGGGACTAAGGTAAAACGAGCACAATAATATGGCTAAAAACTATTAGGCTCGCGTTTTCATTACCATAGATATGGTCACACTGTAAATGTTTCCACATGAACAACTTGATACTACCTCATCTAAAGGATGACTCGCATTAGTGTGAAATTTTATAGCTGCATATATTACACTTTCCCTATTCGTTAGAATGTTATCACAATAACATTTTTTTTTCACAGTCAAATATAGATATATTCTATGCAGAATCTATACATTGGCATGCGCCGTAATGTGCACAATATTTTGGTAGGTATATTTCAATACAACTGGCAACAGAAATTCAGGTACCATGGGAGTGTAGAGTTAATAAGTGCATGCGGCAAGCTCTGAAAAAAAATTATGCGTACTGCCGGATAAGCGCGATTGCTTAACACACGAGAGACGTATTTTATGCAAGCGCTGCTTACCACAGCTGCAACCAGGCGCAAAGCAACCTCGTTCGTCTTTGGTGGAGTTCTCCACACATCGCATGCCTGGCGGACACGGCGCGGTGCATTCTACGTGAAAGAAAGAAACGATGCCGCACTAATAAATTGTTCAGTCAGCACGACAGCGCCCTCCGATTGTCGTTACCTGGTCACTGCTCACGAAGCAATCGTTCAAAGTTTCCGTTCCTGCACTTTCATGTGAGTCTCGAGTCCAATTAACCTAGTCTTGGTCTGGCTTCAGCTTGAATTGCAATAATCCCGCGCACGAGATAAAGAGCTTGCCACCTTTATTGAGAAATGCGAAACATTTAGCAGCGAACACTAAGCTCCATGCACCGATTTCCGGACACTTCTCCAATGCGTTTATGCTCGCTTGTCTGAGCACTGAGCTCCCCGATTCCACACAATCTACTACACAGGGTGTTTGACGTAACTTGAACCAAGGATTAAAAAAAAAAAGTGGTTAACCGCAACTGAATGAAACCAATGACATAGTTTGTCGTCATGCGGCACTCCTTAGGGTACTTCTTATATTACGCCTAATTAGTTAATAACTACAGTCAATACTCAAAAATTTTTAATATTTCCTTTAGGGCCAAGTGCGTACCGCTATGTTGTAGAGGACATTCGAGAATGACCGATGCAATTTTTGTGGCAACGTACATGCTGCATGGCGTTTTTTCCGACGTTTGAAGAAAGCCCGCGAAATATTAAATAAAAGTGTATGACTGCACTCGTGCACTATCGTATTTCAGCGCGCTCAACCGTGCGTCGAGCCTATCGCTTATCAGGCAAGACGGTGCTTCCTTTCCATGTGCCACCGTGAAAGGTGTTGACGCACTGTGAAGAGGATGCTCAGAGCCGCGCCCGCTCACTTCGCCACCGTCCGCGCGCACGGTTCTTTCGCATGAAGCGCGGTTGACGGCGCTGCAATACGACTGCGCATGCGCGCAGTCGTATTGCATGTGACTGCGCAGGCGCGCAGTCACATGGTTTTATTTTATATTTCGCGGCTTCCTTTAAATGCCGGAAAAAATCGCCACGCAGCACGTACGTTGTCACAAAAGATTGTAGCGGTCGTTTTCGAATGCCCTCTACAACGCAACGAAACGCACTTGACCAAAATATTATGAAAATTTCACAACTGATCTTAGTTAATTAAACAAATTAAGCACACTACAAGAAAGATACCCCTTGGAGCGCCACGTGACGGCAAACCATATACCGTTGGTTTCGTTCAGTTGCGTTTAACCACTTTTATTAAACCCTTGGTTCAAGTTACGTGAAGCAACCTGTATATTGTACCGCAGTTCAACTGTAGATGAGCGCCGTTAATACGCGATGAAAAATGCGATACCCCGTAGCGCCGCCTGCCGATGCACTGCCTCTCTAACTAAAGTGACCACACGTCCTGATTTAGATGGCAAAGCATCCCGCCAATACCGCCGTGCTTTGCGTGTCTTTTACGCGCAACTGTACTGGCAGGATGGAAGCTGCCGAAAATGTCAGCGGTTGTAGTAGCTTGAAGCTTACCGTCAGTTAGGGACTAACCACTGTATGCCTCAGATGCACAGTAGGAACGCCAGTGTTTATGCGCGCAACGCTGATGCATATTGCGGTACCATTGCGGTACGACGCCTGCAACGGCACTGGCGGCGCTCCTCATCACGCTAACGTTCTGAGACGCATGGTGGCAGCCACGGCTATGTTTCTGCTGAGCCGCCGCATTTCTTCGCGTGATGCGTCGTGCCCACCTGTTGTCCCCTCGTATGGTTAGTACACTGCCCAAGAATCGTCAGCCCAATACGCCTTGTTATCGCTTCCGGTCTTTTGCTATTCGGGTGAACTTGCGAAATTTTTAGTGAGATATTCCAGCAGGAAATGTTGCCCTGTAAGTGGGAGCCATTGAACCCGAGATATATTCTTCGTTTTTCTAAGATTACTCTTGCCGAACTCTTGAAACTTCTTACATACGAGATACTATGTGACAGGGAGATCCACTCCGATCAACACTAGGTGATCGAAGATCAGTAAGCCTGAAAAAGTTGCTTAAGACATTTTTTTTTGCTGAAAGCTAGGAAGCATTAAAATAACGCTTGTCTGGGCTGATACGATGGACGCATTCTGTTTCTCGACTTTATCTTCAGGCAGTAGAAGCACATTACAATTTCATTTAAAGTTGTAACCCTTTCTTACTCCTCTATAAAAACCTGCGAGAAGAAGTCATCAACAATTTCATCTAACTGTTAACAAATTCTATTAAGGTTTACTTTCATCTCTTGGAAAATAGTTGTTCAAAGTTTCAAGTTATGAAATTAATCACTCGTCATGGTTAACTTGCCCAGGCTATTTCGATAGTTGCAAACAGGTTCTTGAGGGCGCTAATGCTGTCTTTAATTGCATTCAACGCGTTCGAAATATTATCATGGCACGGTATCACTCATAAGGCTTGCTCTCCTATATACATGTGCAAAATATTATTCACAGTGTGCTTAAGAACCAGCTAAATTAACCCCCAATGGCAGCCAGCATCGTACTAAAGGCGATTTAAGGAAAGATGGTGTCAAAACTTACTCGATGTCTCGATAGCGTTGGACGTGGAAGTCATCGAGGGTTCTATAGACAGAAGCACATCAAAGATCAACAACTTGCCCTCGCAGTAGAACAACCTTCACTCCTAGCAGTAGAGAATTATGTTTTGTACGTGGCTTACCGCAAGAGCAACCCATCAAGAAGCAACCGTGAAGATCCCGAGGTGAGTGCGGCTCGCAGTTCATACCAATCGGGCATCGAGGGGTGCAGTCCAATTCTGCGCGATTCGATTAAAGAAATCTTAGGAATACTGCTGGCTGGGTTAGCCGGGGAAACATAGCTATTAGAAGAGGGGCGCAAATTACCGTACACACAGGTGAAGGATCCAGGACCAGCGGTCATCTTGCATCCTTCGTTAGTCCATGTGTTAATGTGCGCCCTTAGTATTGGGTATAAGGACACTCAGAGCAAGCAAGCAAACATGCAAGAAATGGCTTGTTCTCGGATATATATATATATATATATATATATATATATATATATATATATATATATATATATATATATATATATATATATGTGTGTTAGTAGGCAAAGAGGGATTCTTCAGGCTACCTTTCAAACGTAAAGAACTTGAGTGGTGCTACAAGGTAAACAGAACAAGTATTTAATTTCGACAGTTTCGATCGGTGGACCGATCTTCATCAGGGTTTACAAAATATATATATATATATATATATATATATAGTTTATAAGCTATTCTTTGCCATCTGTACATGATCATCATCATTTAGGGTTCATATGGGGTTCTCCATCAGCACTTGTGGGGCTGGCTCTCAAGTGTGATCCTAGCTGTGGGCGTGGTCGGTTCGCCGCATCTTCGACTCAGAATAAACGTCGTGATAACTGCTGCGTTACAAGTGGTAGTGTGCTCTTCGGTCCTCCGTCCTCTGACTCCTCGTTAAACCTCCTGGAGCTTCGATAGGGTCGCCGATTGTGCCAGCTGTCCGCCAGCATGTCGCAGGACGAGCCAATAGGCACTTCTACTTCGATCATCTCGGCCTCGGCTACCCCAGCTTCTCCGTATTGGGTTGTCAGTGGGCACCAGCCTGATCCCCATCTGTTTGCTGGACTTCGCGGTGAAGACGACGAGGATTGGCTGGACGACTACGACCGAGTGAGTTCGGCTAACCGTTGGCACGAAGCGTCCAAGCTACGTCACGTCGCCTTTTATCTGACAGGAGTAGCGAACACTTGGTTTTTCAACCATGAGTTTGATTTCACGAACTGGGGCGCTTTCAAACAGCAGCTCCGCCAAATCTTCGGCACACCG
Source organism: Dermacentor variabilis (assembly GCF_050947875.1). Lineage (NCBI taxonomy): Eukaryota > Metazoa > Arthropoda > Arachnida > Ixodida > Ixodidae > Dermacentor > Dermacentor variabilis. The sequence goes on along the minus strand of NC_134572.1, from coordinate 175,118,764 downwards.
GCTGTTCGTTCCGCCCTCGCAAAAAAGACGCTCGACACTCGCAAGCAACTACTCGGGGAATCTTATACGTCGTACATCAAGGATGTGCTTGCTCTTTGTCGACGCGTGAACACGGCCATGACCGAATCAGACAGGGTTCGCCACCTCATCAAAGGCATCGGAGCTATTGCTTTCAATGCTGTAGCCATCAAGAACTCCGCTACCGTCGCTGATATCGTTGCTACTTGCCAGCGCCTTGACGAACTCGAATCAGTGCGGTTGCAGCCAGACATCACTGCAAACACTACCGCCGACGACCATACGTTACGAGCAATGATACGCACATTAATTCGTGAAGAGCTACAGTATCTTGGGCTTAGCCGCATGACCTATGCCTTCTCATGCCTCGGATACCAATCTGCGAGACGTTATCAAGGAGGAATTGGCGTCCATGGCTGGTGCAAAGTACACGGACCCTCTAACCCCTCGGGCCCCACCAACGTAAGCACAAGTAGCCGCAGTTACTCCAGTCATCGTTCCACCGATGCCTCCAAAACCAACACCGGCCCGAATAGCTTCCATGACTACCAGCGCACCTACCCAAACCAGCTATCCGCAGTGGCGTCCTCCTCGTCCCATCTGCTACTACTGCTGCTATCGTGGCCACATAGCACGTTTTTGCCGCAAGCGCCAGCAAGACGAGCGTCGCGGATATGACGTATACGAAAGAGATGACTTCTCGCCCGGAGCTACTTTCCAACGTCTAGGGAGCTTCCATGACCAACGCCGTCCTTATGGTACACCGCGCGGACGTTCTCTATCGCCTACTGTAGCAACCGAGACGGCTGAGACGTGGCATTCTCCTACAGCGAGAGGACACTTTAGGTGAGACGGTCGTCGCGTACGCAAGTCGCGTTCTGACAAACGCCGAAAAGAATTACACCATCACGGAGCAGGAATGCCTAGCTATCATTTGTTCTTTGCAGAAGTTTCGACCTTATCTTCACGGCCGCCATTTTACGATCATTACAGACCATCATGAATTATGCTGGCTTTCAACGCTGAAGAACTTGTCTGGACGACTTGGTCGGTGGGTTCTTCGTCTGCAAGAATACGACTTTACTATTACCTACAAGTGCGGGAAAAAACACCAAGATGCAGACGCGCTTTCTCGCTGTCCGCTTCCTACGACACCATGCAATGGACCTCCAACTATCATCCGTGACAAGCTTTCGCACGATCCCTCTTCCCATGCTTTCTTGTTCGCCACTGTCGACGAGATGCCTCCACACCACAACAAATTCTCTTAATCTCATCAACTTGCCGACTCTTACTGTCGGCGCATCATAGACCACCTTCAAGGAGCTTCGCGTCCGCCTAACGCCCGCCTTCGTCGACAGCTGACGCAATTTAGGACTGACAACCGCGTCCTGTACCGTCATATCTATCACCCTGACGGTCAACGCTGGGTTCCTGTCCTGACACGCTCTCTACGTGCTCATGTCCTGCAGGCTTCTCACGACGACATGACTGCTGGTCACCTTGGTTTCCAGAAAACCTATGACCGCATCAAAGGTCGCTTCTACTGGCCTGGATTGTCCGCCAGTGTAGCGAGGTATGGCTTCCTGCGCCCTATGTCAGCGTCGAAAGCTCCCTAGATAAGCTCCAAACGGACAACTGTAACCGGTTCCTTGTCTGTCGCAACCATTTGAAGTCGTTGGCATCGACCTGTATGATCCTCTTCCTGTGACTCTCACCAGTAAACGATGGATTATGACAGCCGTTGATCACTTGACACGCTACGCCGAAACAACTTGTGTGAGTTCTGCCTCAGCCTCTGAAGTTCCTGCATTCATACTTCAATCCTTAATACTGCGCCACGGGGCTCCTCGCGTCCTCCTGAGCGACCGTGGAAAAGCATTCCTCTCGCAACTAGTAGACGAAGTACTCAGAGCCTCCGGAACCATCCACAACACTACTTCCAGTTACCATCCGCAAACCAATGGCCTCACAGATCGATTTCATCGCACGCTGTCAGACGTGCTAGCCATGTACATCGAACCGGATCACAGAAACTGGGACGCAATTTTGCCATTCGTGACTTTTGTGTATAACACCGCCGTTCAACGCACGACCGGTTACTCGCCATTCTACCTTGTCTATGGTCGTTCGCCCTGTTCCTGTCTTGACGTCTTTTTCTTCGCGCCAACTGTAAATCAATGTCCATCCTCCTGAGAAGAATGTGTCCCGCATTCTGCGTTGTCGCCAGCTCGCCCACAACAACACCGAAGCACGGCAACAGGACCACAAGCAGCATTACGACACCTCTCATCGCGTCGTGTGCTTACGCCCTGGCGTGGAAGTACTACTCCGGACACCAGTGCGTACTCCTGGCTTGTTTGACAAGTTTCAGCTTCGCTTCTTCGGCCCCTACAAAGCCTTGTAGCAGACTTCTCCGGTGAACTATTGCGGGGTACCAATTATTGTTCCAAAGGACCGCCGCTGCCGCGCCGCTGAGGTGTCCACGTTTCCCGTATGAAGCCTTTCACGAGGCGTTCGCCGCCTCTTTGAATTGCGGCCAGGATGGCCGCTCTCGCGCGAGGGGACATTAGCGTGGCCATTTATAAGCTATTCTTTGTCATCTGTACATGATCATCATCATGTGGGGTTCATATGGGGTTCTTCTTCATCATCACTTGTGGGGCTGGCTCTCGAGTGTGATCCTAGCTGTGGGCGTGGTCGGTTCGCTGCATCTTCGACTTGGAATAAATGTCGTGATAACTGCAGCGTCACAAGATATATATATATATATATATATATATATATATATATATATATATATATATATATATATATATATATATATATATGTATATATACTTGCTTAATAAACTGTGCGATATCTTAAAGTAAGAAACTAAAACACCCAAACTATTCAGTTTGCCGCTACAGCCGTTGTTATAGATCTGGCTATAACAACGGCTCTGGCTCCGGCTTGTAGCTTGACAGTAACACTGCGTAAAATTGGATTGTGTAAATAATGAACTAACACCAGTAATAACACAAAAAGGTGTTACCTATCTATTTGAATGTCCACTTTCTCAACGTAATCTTCTGGTAGAGCAATGCACTTTTCCCACAGGTCAGGGAATCTTGCTAGGCGATCCTGAAACCTCTTCTTTGGATTGCTGCACACTCAGGCCCGGACAGCGTCGTGCAGCCCCCGCACTTCATCGGAATGCTGACCACGTGGGGGCCTTCTTCACGGCTCCGAACAGTTCATAATCGAAAGAAGCCAACACGGCAGATGCGCGTGAAAGGCTCGAGTGGTGCCGGGGTGTGCGCTTTCGTGCTACAGGAACGCGCCTTCGGCGTTTACACGTGGCCCGCTTTCCACCCATCCACCAACTTGTAGACGAATATTCAGGATGCCGCCTTCTCGCCACACACTGCCGTATGTCCCCGGCGAATCTCCATCGCGCTCTCGCCCTCTTTCCGCAAGAACAACGGAGTCCAGCGGTGCTCTGGTCGCAGTACATGTTGTCGGCTCAGCCACTGGTGCGCTCAGGGAATTGGCGCGCTGGAGATAATAAAATGAAGGCTGCCGTCTGGGGCTAAAAAAAATGAAAAGAAAAAGCCCTCCTCACCTGATTGCTCGGGATCGGCGCACCGACAGGGAGGGAGGCCTATGCGGAGTGGCACATTCACAAGTGAAATTGATTGCGATACCCACTCCGTGTCTTGAAGTTTCAAAGCAAGCAGGTCAGAGACAACAGAGGAATAGAGGAACACACCACAGCGCCGTGCGCGTGCGCTTCGCTATTGTCTTTGATTTCAAGAATAAGCAAGGTCGCCTATGAAACGGCTTTAAGATTTTAAATCGAAGCTTTCTTGCCGAGTTCCAGGCACGTTTTCGCATATATAGGGTCCTGAATAGTTTGCTGCGCCTGCTCGAAAAATAGGTTTTGTGCTCACCGCTGCACTATTCTTGCTCAAATTTTGCAGAGCGATCGCATTTTGGAGTCTATGCCGTTTAGTATAGCACTTGGTGCAGTTAATTGCTTGGTTTTAAGAAGAAAGGGCAGATTTTCCTGCGCTTGTGGAGATGTGAGCTGGTGCTGCGACGGCGCAAGCAAAAACTTGTGTCGCCGTGTGCCGTCAGCTGCAGAAAGCGGCGTTTCAGGGGGGGCTGACGCCTGTTCCAGGAGCGGGTAGCCAGAGAGTTTCTCACTATAACACCTAAAGTGAAATCGGAGTTCCCTAAGTAGCGCTGTACCGTCATTGCAATTAGGGTATATGTGTCTACGAGGCTAGTGCTAACTGGTGTTGTAAGAGGGTTCATCCAAAACATGGATATGACTACACAAATAACGCGTTCCTGAAGTAAAATCTTCATAAAATGTTTCCATTCACGCATATTACATCTTCCAGTGAAGTTTACTCACCTAAAACGCCTAACCAAGCGAAGAAAAGCAAGAACAGACGACAAACTCTTCCAAAGCGAGCACGAATCTTGTCGTTCGTCCTCCAAACTTAGCGGCCCACTGATACTTTTTACGTTTCATATAATTCTGCGTGCAATAACAAGTTCCAATAGTTAAAGAAAACATGTTCTTGTGTGATAATAAATCTAAAACAACTATTTGCGTGCTGTTTTACCAGAAAATAATCGTTGTGATCGACGAAACAGTGCTTGCCTGGCTCTCCGAGTACGATGCCAATCCGAAGTCACGATATACTGGCATTCGCGTGCATACCACAGCGCAGCAGCGCCACATTTCCCTCTGGGCAGAATGGTGAGAAACTCTATGCGGGTAACACGTGGCAGCCTTCCCTAAAATGCTGCTTTCTGCAGCTGACGGCAGGCCGCGACACGAGTGTATGCTTGCGCCGTCGCGGCAGCAGCTCGCATCACCACAAGCGCAGGAAAATTTGCGCTTTTTTCTTAAAAACCAGGCAATTAACTGCGCAAAGTGTTATACTAAACGGCATAGACTCCAAAATGCGATCGTTCTGCAAAATATGAGCAAGAACAGTGCAGCGATGAGCGCAAAAGCTTTTTCCGAGCAGGCGCAGCGAAATAATCAGGACCTTGTATCTGGCATGTAATAATAATATTTGGGGTTTTACGTGCCAAAACCACTTTCTGATTATGAGGTACGCCGTAGTGGAGGACTCCGGAAATTTTGACCACCTGGGGTTCTTTAACGTGCACCTAAATCTAAGCACACGGGTGTTTTCGCATTTCGCCCCCATCGAAATGCGGCCGCCGTGGCCGGGATTCGATCCCGCGACCTCGTGCTCAGCAGCCCAACACCATAGCCACTGAGCAACCACGGCGGGTATCTGGCATGTAATGCCAAACGACACGGACGCATGGTTAGACAAGCGGCATAGAACGCCCTTTCTCGCGGGAATGCTAGCGCAATCAGACGCTTGGCGCGTTTTGATTTACAGTTATCTAGTAGAAACCGATGCATCAGAAACACTACGAATGCAAAATGACACTGTCGATCACCACTGAAAGTTTATACAAATAGTATATGTATGATGTACCGCATGTAAATAGGTGTATATAATAGGCAGCCTGTCAATATTTAGCTGCGAATAAAGTTATTTCTAATTATAACATGCGGCTCTTTAGTACTTGATACTTACACCTAGAAAACTGCACTTCATGCATACACACACACACAGTTCATGATCTAATCACACCAAGAATGCTTTGCTTTACATAAATGTCAACCGGAGTGGAGTGTGCCTGTATTTTATATGAAAAATTATGCCCACAGATCCACGCACCATGAGACCAGTCGGCTGTGGCTTTCGCCGTGTCATGCCGTTAGCAGAGAGCACATATAAATTGTGCCGTGACATGCGCTTGCATTGGCAGCGATGTGATTTGGATGTTTTGTGTGACAAGTTCCATAAGTTGTGAGTCTTAATGGTAGTGCCAACACCGGTATCAAGTCATTTTACCGATCCACAATGGGGGCATCATGGGCATCACAATGGCATGGAGGGACAAAAACAAATCCTAGCTCTATTTAAGAAACTATGCTTCAAATAGTTCTGGCTCACCACATTTGCAGCCTTCCTTGAAGCAGCCCTTCGCGTCGAGCGGGGAGTTCGGCTTGCATCGCTTTCCCACTCGACACGGCGATATGCAGTCAGGGACTGCGAACAGTGGCGGTAGAGAAGATGTGTGTGAACAGGGGTATGGATCCGAGCTTGTTGGTATGACATCATTTTGCTTAAGGCAGGTCAAGCACACAAAGAGACGGACAGCGAAAAGAAGACAAACAAAGCGCTGTACCTTCTTTTCGTTGTAAGTGTCTTTGTGCGCTTGACCTGCCTTAAGGAAAATGATGTTTGTAAAATAAGTGAGGACCGGTCTAAGCGACTGATTCATCCTAAAGAACAGAAAATAGCACAAGGGTGCGAATGATGCTTTTTAAAACCAAATCGAATATATTTTGAATCCTTTATGAACAGTACGAAGAGCTTGTGAGTATTTTTATTTCGATAGCAATCATATGGGCACTCCAAGCGCATTTTTGCCGTCGCCGTCACCGTGATTTTCGGTATAGAGTCAAGGGCGATAACACCGTCGCTGCACGCCGTGTGCTGTGTGCGAATGCGAGGGTGAGCCGACGATCGCGGCTCAATCTCCCGCGCGCAAGGGAAGAAAGCGGGGAGGAAGCGCGCCGTCTTCCATCGCGCTCATGACACCGGGGGGAGGGGAGGGAGGGGGCGTTGTACTTGGACAGCAACTTCGTATGGTGCGGTGGCCCGTGGTCACGCGGGCTTTATCTTTAAATCGATCTGCGTTGGGGGCACGGTCTAGGTCGGCCTATACGGCTCGTAGCTTTGCGTGTGCTGTGTTCTCGCCGTTCAGTTTTACGTTGAAGCGATACACAGCACGAAGGTCACTTGGCTCGCTGCTGCTGCCGCGCTTCCTCACGCCGCCGTTTTGACAGCGAGTGTCCGCGGTCATCGAGTTTGATGTGTTCATGTTTGCTTGTGCGCACTGGCACAATGATCGTTAGCTTAATTTTGCCTCAACTTATGCAGTAGCAACTAGCCCACCAGTCTGTTCTCTTGAACACTGAGAAATTAAACCGAACATGTTTTACATTATTGATGTTCTGCAGCGCAAACAACTTGAACTTGCAAAATAAATTGAAGACCTTTAGTAAAAGAAGATATGGTGCGTGGCAAAAAATAAAAAAAAAATGAGTTTTTTATCATGGCTACACATCACTTGCCAAAATGTTGTTAGTATTCAGGATCTATATTTTCAATAAAAATATTGCACAAACCGTGCAAATATGCTGGCTGTCATAAACGTACACATGCTTAGTTTAACAAGAGAAAGAGGACGCGATAGCTGAAGATATCGGCGGATCTCAGCTTGCTAAATATACGGGGTGTTTCTTTTTAGAATACACAGAATTTTTAAAGATTGCTTGTGGCCGATAGCGCAATTGAAGGCCTTAGTTTGTATTACTCAACGTGGCAGACTTTCAGCGCAGGATAAATCGAAATGCTCGTAATCGTATAAACCAAAAATCAACAATATTTAGAATGATTTATTTTACGGCACACCCTGCAATTTACAAATTCTAGCCGGTGAGATCGCAAGCAACACCAATTTGGAACGACTTCTAAGGATCGCACGGCTTTCGATATGCGCACCGTGATACCTGCGGCAAAAGTGCATTTAATTCCAGTGACCTTTTTTAACAAATCGCCGTTTTATGCATTGAAGCACGAAAACTAAAATGCTCATGTATATGTCGTCGCACACTTAAGAAAGGAGTATCTTGAAACTGTTGTCACCCTGAAAATTCCTTCCAATTGAATGCGCCTTGCGCAGTCACCGGCTACCATTTGTACATTGCAATGTGTACCGTAAGGTCTCTCAGTATAAAAATTTTAGGCAGTGAATCTCTTTAATTAGTTGATAATGCATTTCGATTTCTCGAGAGAGTATAGTTCGCCTGTTGGAGTAATCAAGCTCAATTACTAGAAATACGGCTTCTGCCATGCACAGGCGAGTTTTGAAAGTTCTGTATGATCAAAGCAGCCGTATATACACTTTTAACAGCAGATGAATACATATAATAATGAAATATTGCATTTGTTATGTTTCGAGCACTGTCATATTGCTAGCTTTTCAGGCAGCATAGAAGTTTAGGTAGGCTACACATTTACGCCTCTGACAAATAAATTTAAGAAAACAAACTGTCTGAAAAAACTCCCATGCCACTGCGTAAGAATATGCCTATACCACAAGAAGTAACCATGGATGGAAAGTAGACTTGTGCCATAAAAGTCAGTACTGAGATGATTCCTTGCACACAACACAAAATATGACCTCTAGTAAGTAGGACTGCTGTTGGTACCAGATGGTTATGACATTCTTTCTTTTGGATAAACGCGCTATTCAGCACGCGAAAAACCTTGAAACGGGACGGAACACGCTAGATAAATGTACAGATACCGTACTGTATGCCACAAGCCCAGTCACTACAGCGTGATAAGCTGATGACTGACTGAATAGGCGTCGAGGATGCAAAAGGAACGCGTATGTGTGCTGCACTTGTACGTTTACCTTTATTTCTATTGATAAGATTGTTAACACGCAATTGAATATATAAGCATAAGCGAATCACGTCAAATATACGGTTGCTCGTTCTCTGTGTGGTGTGCTCCATCCTATTTCACAGTTGCAAAGGACAGCCCGTTTATATATATATATATATATATATATATATATATATATATATATATATATATATATATATATATATATATATATATATAAAAGCGGTAAACTCGCCGGTTCTCCGTTAGCACGTTACTCTTAGTGCTGCACTGGTATCACTATTTGCGCCCTTTTCCGTACGTTGCACTCACGACGGCTTTTTCGCAAATAATCACGTTATTCGCGTCCAATAATCTCGAATGGGCTCAGCGGTTGTGTAATCAAAGGTTCGCACGCAAGACGACCTGCTCTTAGTTCTGCTGGCATTATCACGACCAAGTGTGTTGCGCTTGTGCGTTTTAAACTAGCTTTCATTTTTAGCCACGCAGGCTAGTGAGTGGGCTACGATCGCCCAATTGCGCCAAATACGACAGTGATGGGTGTTCGCAGAGTAATAGCAACAGTTACGAGAGCTCGTCAATGCGCTAAAATTTTACCGACCACACGCGCACATGGGGGCTTACCGCACACGCATCCGGGAAGCGGACAACCCTGGGCGTCAACCGCAGCGTAAGAGTGACACTTCTCGCCTGGCGGGCAGAAGTTGCTGCAGTTCCTTCTCGATGACTCGGGGCTGATGGAAGCTGTGAACGGGAGAAAAGACGGCACATAAGCTTCCCAAAAAATCTAAGGACACGACATGAAGCTCCGAGTAGATGGATGTAAACATAGGAAAACGGACACATTACGGGCCTATTCAGGTGTCAAACGTGTCAAACATGGGATGTGCCTTCGACATGACGATGACAATAAGCCCTCTTGTCGAAACGTTGGCTCTAGACACATTCCTTGTTTGACCACTTTTCAAGAAATTTAGCCGATAGATTACGTTACCATAATAGGGCAACGTGCAATAAGTGTATTACAACTGGACTGAACTGCTTCCATGCAATGACATTTCACAAGTTAGTGCGTTTTATAAAGTATGACAGAAATTTACCTCAAGGGCTAGCTTAAAGGGGCGATGGCACCATGACGCCAAATGACAACAATACAAATATGCATTGTAATCAAACCTTGCGCCACCCTTAGCAAGTTGGTAAAACTTGAGGGCATTCAGTGTAGTAGAAATCTTGTATTTGATTTTTTATTCCGCAGTTGAAGCATAAAGCAGTCGGCGACTTTTAGTAGCGAGGTAATGAATTGGCACCCTCGCAAATGGCTCCCACGAGTAACAGAAGCTGATCTCAAGGGCCGTAGTTGTGTGCGCTGCAAACACCGGAAGTGATTGCTGCCGATTGAAAACATCGTCACTTCCATGTGTCGTTTTTTTTATGTGCATCTCGGTGGTTTGCTGCTGCATTTTACCGCGCGAGTGAAGAAACTGTGGGTACAACTGACAAGCGGCGCACCCGTGGCGTCGTAAGAATGGGAAAGGGTGCGATACAAGACGTCCGATTCGTTTCCAACCAGAGGAAGCCTCAGTGACTGGCGTCACACAGCCATGCCAAAATCATAGTGTCTGTCGGGGGGAGGAGTCGGCGATTTTAAGTTGAAACTTCGACCTAAAATGTGCGCCGAAAGCCCAGTATTTTGTGGGAATAACCCAACTGAACATTTTACTCTGAGTTACAAAGGATAAACTGGGAACGTTCGGACGACTACGTCATGACTTCTTTAAATTAAATGGCTGTCTATAATGGGAAAAATGTTCGATTACTTGTTTTCCAAACGGAAAAGCAGAAAGACTACTTGAAGTCAATCTCGCGAAGATCAGACTGATGGGATTGTTGTTGACGGTCTCGCGGTGAGGCCCCATATCAGATATTGTCGCAGCCTAGTAGGAGACGGTAAAGCCGGCGTAGAGGACGTATGAAAGCACTTTATCAGAGCAGTCAACGCGACGTCGTTGTCGTCTCTGTTTTTCCACTCGCGCGCTACTTCAGCGTCGTTCTCATCGCCTGGCACATACCCGCGGCGACCATATAGGATGTGGCAATTGCCCGCCCCCCCCCCCCCCCCACTTAAAAAAAGGCATCGTCCCGGTGCACCAACCGCCGAAGGCTGTGTACAGACGGTTCTAAGTTGAGGTCATGAGGAAATGTACGGCTTCGTACGGAGCGCGTGCACAACCTCGGGCAGATGCCGCCGGCGTTTGGAGCAGTTATGACTGTCGGGGCCAACTTCATAATTAACATCGCTGACGCGGCGCAGAACTGTGTACGGGCCGAAGTATCTTCGCAGGAGCTTTTCAGACAGCCCCCGCCGACGAATCGGAGTCCAGACCCACACCTGGTCACCGACGTTGTATGTGACGGGTCTGTGCCGAATATTGTAGTGTCGGGCATCGTATTCCTGTTCTTGGATTCGCAAACGCGCAAGCTGCCTGGCTTCCTCTGCGCGTTGCGTAATCTCCTCGGCACCAGTCTCGTCGTCACCGCACTCGTGTGGCAGCATTGCGTCCAACATTGTTGTCACTTCGCGTCCGTAAACGAGGTTGAAAGGCGTCGCGCGTGTTTTCTCTTGACGAGCCGTGTTATACGCAAATGTAACATATGGTAAAATCTCGTCCCAGTTCTTGTGGTCGACTTCGACGTACATACTCATCATGTCTGCCAGTGTCTTATTCATACGTTCTGTCAGCCCATTGGTTTGGGGATAATAAGCCGTGGTCTTTCGGTGAGTGGTACCACTTAGTCACAACACGGTATCCAGAAGCGCAGCCGTGAACGCAGCTCCTCTGTCTGTTATGACCACTGCGGGAGCGCCATGCCTTACGACGACGGCTTCGACAAAAAATGGCGCTGCTTTGGCTGCTGTTCCAGGTTGGATAGCACCTGTTTCGGCGCATCGAGTAAGATAATCCGTGACGACGATTATCCATCTATTTCCGGCAGTAGACAGTGGAAACGGACCTAAAAGGTCCATGCCAATTTGTTAGAACGGCGCTTGCGGTATCTGAACAGGATACGGCAGTCCAGCTGGCTTGCCGGGTAGGGCTTTGCGGCGCTGGCAATCCAGGCATGTCTGTGTGTAACGTTTCACGATCGACGCAAGTCTTGGCCAATAGTACTTTAGCCTAATCCTTGCCAATGTGCGGGTGTATCCCAAGTGACCAGCGGTCGGCTCGTTTTGACAGGCATGTAGGACTTCGTCACGAAGAGATGCGGGAATGACGAGTAGGTAGCTGCTGCCATTAGGTGAAAAGTTCTTTTTATAGAGAACTTCGTGGCGTAAGCAAAACGAATGCAGCCCTCTCGCGAATAACCTCGGCACGCTGCTTGTTTTTCCCTCTAAGTAATCGAAAAGAGGAACCAGTTCTGCGTCCTCGCGTTGGTGGCGTGAAACGGCGACAGCATCTACCACGCCTAGAAAAGCCGCGTCATCATCGTCGTGCACTGCAGTCTCAACAAGAGACAGAGAAAGGCAGTCGGCGTCGGTGTGTCGTTTCCCTGATTTGTAGACAACCGTGAAGTCGAACTCTTGGTGCCGAAGACTCCAGCGCGCAAGCCGACCAGCTGGATCTTTTAAGTTAGTCAGCCAGCAAAGTGCATGATGATCACTGACAACGCTGAAACTCCGACCATACAAATATGGCTGAAATTTCAGGACGGCCCACACCAGTGCGAGACATTCTTTTTCTGTAGTGGAGTAGTTATCCTCCGTCCATGATAGCGTCCTGCTGGCGTAAGCAATCACTCTTTCGGTGCCGTCCTGCCGCTGTACAAGCCCTGCGCCAAGGCCGACATTACTAGCGTCGGTATGAAGAATCGTAGGAGCGTCGTCATCAAAGTGTGCGAGCACGGGAGGCATCTGCAGCCGTTGCCGTAGGTCGTGAAATGCCCGTTGCTGGTCTTCGCCCCACACGAGCGGACATCTTCTCTGGTGAGATGGGTTAATGGCCATGCGATGCGTGAAAATTCCGCAATAAAGCATCGGTAGTAGGCGCAAAGGCCCTGAAAACGTCGCACGGCCTTTTTAGCGGATGGCGTTGGGAAATTAGCAACGGCAGAGATTTTATCAGGGTCAGGTCGGACACCTTCACGACTAACAACGTGACCGAGAAATTGAATTTCTTCAAAGCCAAAATGGCATTTTGCAGGTTTTAATGTTAGACCAGCTGAGCGTATTGCTTCAAAGACCGTCTTTAGTCTCCGCAAGTGTTCCTCGAACGTGACGGAAAAAACAATCACGTCATCGAGGTAGACCAGACAGGTTTGCCATTTGAGGCCTGAGAGTACCGTGTCCATTAGTCGTTGAAACGTTGCTGGCGCAGAACACAAACCGAAGGGGAGCACCTGAATTTCATAAAGGCCGTCGGGCGTCACAAAAGCGGTCTTCTCACGATCTCTCTCATCAACTTGTATTTGCCAGTAGCCGCTTTTCAAGTCCATTGACGAAAAGTAACGTGCGTTTCGCAGCCTGTCCAGTGAATCGTCGATACGCGGTAGCGGATAAACGTCTTTCTTTGTGATCAGGTTGAGTTTTCGGTAGTCGGTACAGAAGCGCAGGCTACCATCCTTCTTATTCACCAATACGACAGGCGATGCCCAAGGACTCTTAGATGGCCGAATAACTCCGCCCTCAAACATGGTCTTCACTTGTGTTTGTATTGCCTCGCGCTCTTTCGGTGCTACATGATAAGGATTCTGCCGAATTGGTCTGGCGTCGGCTTCGGTGACAATACGGTGCTTAGTGAGCAGCGTCTGGCTAACTCGTGACGTGGATGAGAAGCAGCTCTTAAACTCATCTATGAGCTCAAGAAGGCTGCTGCGTTCCACGGGCGATAAGGTGGGACTGATATCAACCACAGGAGCAGGCCCCTGTGGACGTCGGTGAACCACGGTGAACGTCGCGTGCTCCACTGAGAGGCAGTCCTGTATTGAGGTAAATTCGTCGAAGTAAGCAACAGCCGTGCCTTTAACAATGTGTCGACGTTCCCTGGAAGAATTCGTCAGCAGGAGTTCAGCACGTCCGTAGTGTACGTTAATTACGGCCCTGGCGATGGAAACGCCTTGACTCAGTACCAGCGCGTCGATGTGTTCAGCGACGCCAGTCCCAGTGTTCAAGTTGTCGCAGATTACAGGCACGAGGGAACAGCTTCGCGGCGGAAGGGTGACGTCGTAGTCGGCGATACGTAAGCGGGGTCGCTGGTGTTCCGCGGGGTCGACGTCTTCTGAACTCGTAGAAAATGTGACGTCGAGGTCACGGGCATTAATTACTGCACCATACTCTCTCAAAAAATCCATCCCCAATATAAGTTCTTTACAACACTCAAAGAGAATGACGAGGGTGGCGACGAAGGTTGCACCGGCGATTACTATTGTGGCTGTGCATTTTCCAATCGGCGTCATCAACTGGCCGCCGGCAGTTCTGATGTTGGGCTTAGTCCACGGAGTCTTCACTTTTCGCAGCCTGTCGGCCAGCTTTTGACTGATTATCGAAAAATGGGAACCAGTATCGACGCGAGCGGCCACTTGGTGGCCGTCAATGCAAATGACAAGATCGGCGCTGACGTCGCCGGTTACAGCGGGTGTGGCTGCAGTCGTCGGAATTTTAGAGTCGTCGATCGTCGACGATGGGGGCTTTCGGAAAGCTAGACAGTTTGCAACCTCGCCCCCGAAGGTCGCTGCCGCTAGTTTCCCCGGCGCGGGCTAGGGGACCTGCCCCTAGAGGTGTCAGAAAAATCGCGGCGGGTCGGTGGGGTATAACGAGCCGGAGAAGGGGAACGCGATCGAGGCGTCGCTGAACCTTCCGGCGGAAAGTTTGCAGAATTTTCGTCGCAGGTACGTGTAGCATCAAACAGAGGGTAATTGCAGTTGGGAAACATTGGATACCCAGCTGCGCGGTAGTGGCACGCGCGGTAAGCATGTCCGGCTTCGCCGCAATGAAAGCATGGCGGCCGCCGGTCAGCGGTGCGCCACAAATCGGTCTTTCCAAGCGGGTAGCCGGCAGGGAATTCGCCGTAAGACCGAGGCGCAGTGATCGGCTGGCGGCGATACGGCGTAGCTGGCGGCGGCTGTGACTGCCGAAAATAGGGCGTCGGGGGTTGCGGTGATGGCTGCGTCGTACTGGTTGATGGTGTCAGCAGCATCGAAGTGGTGGGAGGTGGACGACAGACAGCTTCCGCGTAGGTCAATCGTCGCGGCACCGCCTGCCATTCGGGCGACGAAAAGGCCTGTCGAACTTCCTCCCAAACGATATCAGTGACAGAAGCCACCGCTGGTGTCATAGGAGAAATCCCGAGCTGCCGGATCTCGTCTCGCACAATCTCTCGGATGACCTCACGCAGAGATGTGCCGCAGCTCTCAGTGTCGAATTGAAGCATTCACCGGCGAGCTCTTGCGATCCTATTGGCGGTATCGTTGCTGTAGTGCTCGTTCTATAGCGGTAGCCTCCTTGGTGAATTCGGCAACGGTCGTTGGTGGGTTCCTCACGAGTCCGGCAAAGAGTTCCTCCTTCACTCCGCGCAAGAGATAGCGTACCTTCTTTTCTTCGGCCATCTCAGGGTCTGCTGTGCGGAAAAGGCGGGCCATGTCTTCTGCAAACATGGCAACACTCTCGTTTGGTTTTTGAATGCGGGATTCGAGTAGGCGCTGCGCGTTGTCTCTTCTGTCGGTACTAGTGAACGTGTCTAGCAGCTGCGCGCGGAAGGCATCCCATGTGGTCAAACTTCTCTCCCGATTCACAAACCACGTCCGCGCACTGTCTTGAAGCACGAAATAGACAGACAGCTTTTGCTGTAAGCCCCAGTCATTATAACTGGCGACACGCTCTAATTGGTCCAGCCAATCTTGGACATCTTCAATAGCGTCGCCAAGGAATCTTTCTGGTATCTTAGGATGCTGCAGCGTCACCTGCGATGGAGTTGCAGTAGCCATGGCGGAAGTAGGTAGACGCGTTCCAGCAGAGCCCTGCAAAGGGTTGAACTCGGGCGTCAGGCCTAGCAGGCGGCGACTGTACCGGTGAACAGGAGTTTCGACGAACGAAGGTGATTCCGCTTTCGAGGTATGGCTCCGCGAAGGGGTGCCGAGAATGAGGCGATCCTACCCCGCACCTCCACCAGTGTCGCAGCCTAGTAGGAGACGGGAAAGCCGGCGCAGAGCACGTATGAAACCACTTTATCAGAACAGTCAACGCGACGTCGTTGTCGTCTCTGTTTTTCCACTCGCGCGCTACTTCAGCGTCGTTCTCATCGCCTGGCACATACCCGCGGCGACCATATAGGATGTGGCAATATGATAGGTACATCACAACGCCGACAAGCGGTGACACTTCAGCCCGAAGTCTACTAAACGCTAAAATCAGCACTGAAGAAAGAATAATTGAGAGATGAGTTGTATGCAGCGGTTACAGAAGGTCTACAAGAATGTGACTCACGCACAATCAGACACTTCCTTTAGAATGCAGGTGATAAAGCTTCCTGTACTTTTTTTGCTATTCTATACACTTTTGCATACGATTGCCAACAGTACACAAGTTACATGGAGGCTGCGAGTACTTTAATATTTCATAGTGTTTCCACAGCAACCTTTCAGTGTAAATTTTTCACAACTAAAGATTACTTCTTTATACCTAACGCCAAGGACATCGATCATTCTAATATACCAGTAATTAAATGATATTCAGTAAATATGAATATAATAAATAGTTGGTCATTACGTATAAGCATCTGGGCAAGTACAGACGCTATGATTTCATAATAATAATAATAATAATAATAATAATAATAATAATAATAATAATAATAATAATAATAATAATAATAATAATAATAATAATAATAATAATAATAATAATAATAATCTTTATTACAAATAATCAAATTGTACATATAATTTTGCTAGGTCTGCCGAAGCCTTCTGTGGGCTTGTATGGCAGAAACCTAATAATAAATAATAATAATAATAATAATAATAATAATAATAATAATAATAATAATAATAATAATAATAATAATAATAATAATAATAATATTTATTGCCACTTTGTAGAGGATACAGAAAGGTTCAGGCCCGTCAAAGCCAACAGGAGGCTTGAAGGACTGGGCCCGGCAGTTTGCGGCAGAGGTTACAAAATGGCAACAACAAGCAAAACATTGAAAGGAACAATAGGTTCAGCTGAAGAAATAGAAATACAAGGCAATCACAAAGCCAGTATCAAGGACATCCGTACTAACTCCAAGGAAGCAAAGCTTATAATACATAATCTCATACGTCTAAGCATCAACTGTAGAAGAACAAAAGAATCAACTCAGTGTTCTCAAATGGGTTTTTAGGTTCCGCATCGAGTTTATAGCAAAAAGTTCTTCTGGTAGCCCATTAAAAATGTCCGGCACATAAGCACACCGTCGTGCCTTTCCATACCTTGTTACACTCCGTTGTACAACATATCGAACGGTATTTCGCAACTTCCGGTTAGGATCATATTTAATTAAAAATTCTGAATTCCAAAAGTGGCGATGAACAACTGTTTGTACAAAAAGAGAATGGAATGAAGGAAGACGTAAGAAGCTGAAAATGTCGGCCCCGGAAGGGATATGACAATTATATGCAATGCTCTTTGACATGTTTTTTAAGATGCTATCAATTCGGCAATGCCAACGGGAAGGACATGACGCAAATAAGGTAATTCCGTATCTAAGAACACTATACGCAAGTCCATAAATTACAGTTTTTTTTTACATACATTGGAGCCAAAGATCTGATATTAAAGAGTAACCATGAAACCTTCCGCAGCCTGGTACAAACGTAAGCCAAGTGATCATGCCATGATAAACTGCTATCGAAAATCACCCCGAGGTATTTGAACGAATTTACATATTCAACGGGTTCGCAACGACAAGAGAGAGAATCATGATCATGTAAAAACACTTGTTTGTCTATAAGGGCTGTCTTTAGCGGATTTCTGAAACATATTATTTTGGTTTTCTGTGTGTTAACTGAAATTCCGTTATCAGCGAACCATTTCATTACATGAATCACGTTTTCCTGCAACGTATTAACTGCAGTCTCGTAGTTTATATGTCTTGTGAGCAAAACAGTGTCGTCTGCGTACTGAAATATGGAACACTTGGAAGTTATTAAGCTCAAGTCATTAGTGAATAAATTAAAGAGTAGTGGGGACAGAATGGATCCTTGTGGTACACCAGCCTTCACAGGCAGCTTGCTACTATATTCTGATTGGTTGTTTAAACTAACAATTTGAGAACGACCACTCAAAAAATTCTTGAGAATGGCATAAAAGGGACCTCGAAAGCCTAGTAAGTACAGTTTTTCTAAAAGAATAGTATGGTTAACAGTATCAAAAGCTTTCTTTACGTCTAGAAAGAGGGCGCAGCTAAATGAGTTTTCCTCAAATGCTGCGTACAATTGGTCTGCAAATTCCTCTAGAAGATGTATGGTGCCCCTTCCTGGGATAAAACCATATTGACGGTTTGAAAGGACAGCAAATTTGTTTAAGAAGGACATCATGCGTTCAAATAGAAATTTCTCCAGTATTTGGGAAAGGATAGGCAAAACAGAGATCGGTCGATAGTTCTCAACTGCGTTCTTTTGACCTCCCTTGAATAGTGGTCTTACAATAGCGGACTTCAGCTTTTCTGGCAAGACGGCATGTTCTAAGAAGTCGTTAAACAGAAAGAGCATAATGTCCGAAAGAGCGTCAAAATTTCGTTGCAATAGTGCCGCCGATATGCCATC
The DNA here is from genome assembly GCF_050947875.1 of Dermacentor variabilis. Taxonomy (NCBI): domain Eukaryota; kingdom Metazoa; phylum Arthropoda; class Arachnida; order Ixodida; family Ixodidae; genus Dermacentor; species Dermacentor variabilis. The sequence continues at coordinate 175,100,374 of NC_134572.1, read as the reverse complement.
TATTCCAGCAGCCTTACTCCGCTTGAAGCTAAACACTAATCTGGCAAGATCTTCCTTTGATAACTGAGGAAGATATGCAGAAGCTGGCAAAGATTCTTTTAAAGTGCATTTAATGCCTTGTCGAGCTGCTGCCGTTTCTGCTGCGAGCGTGAAATACTTATTGAAAGTATCAGCTTTTGAGACAGGCTCTTCTACTGAAATATTAAAACTAGGCGCATTCCCGTCTTGCCCACGAAGATGGTTAATCAGAGACAACATCTTTGCAGGATTTTTAAATGCTCGTTTGAATTGCTGTTGAAAGTACAGGCGTCGAGCTGATCGAATAAGTGCTACAACTTTGTTTCTGGCGGCTCTGTAATCTGAGCGAAGGTCTGCGTTTTTAGGAGCCTGCTTGGAACGTCTCCAAAGCCAGTCTCTGTTCGCGATGGCCCGTAAAATTTCAGGACTAAGCCAATCATGATTCCGCCTTTTTTTACGCGTAATTTGTCGCGTACAAGTATTTTTGAGCTCATCTAGTTTACGGCACATATTTAAGTAAACTACCTCTGCTGAATCGTCCGCAATTAAACTTGTCCAGTGAAAAGATGCCACTAATGCATCCAACTTTCTTTCATCTGTTATTAACACGGGTATCTTATTAACATCACTGAACCTTGATGAAACAGTTCCAGACTGAGGAGAAAAACGACAGGCGGTTAAATAATGATCAGCCAGTCGCTGAGAAATGATACATGAGGTCAAGGTGTGATTCGGCGCACGAACAGCGATGTGGTCAAGACATGACTTAACTTGACGACCGCACAAGAAATCTTCACGCGTGGGGGCAGTGATTGTGTTTTCTATTCCATAGGCTGAAAGAGAGGATAGGTAATCTGAAATAGAAATTTTGTTTGAGCTCAAGATATCAATGTTCAAATCCCCTGTTAGGCAGAACAACTCAGCATCTTTGTACCAAATAATAATAATAATAATAATAATAATAATAATAATAATCAGCCTGGCTACGCCCACTGCAGGGCCCATACTTCTCCAACTACCCCGGTCATGTACTAATCGTGGCCATGTTGTCCCTGAAAACATCTTAATCTCATCCGTCCATCTAACTTTCTGCCACCACCTGCTACGCTTCCATTCTCTTGGAATCCAGTGCGTAACCCTTAATGACCATCGGTTATCGTCCCTCCTCATTACATGTTCTGCCCATGCCCCCCATTTCTTTTTCTTGATTTCAACTAAGAAGTCATTACCTCGCGTTTGTTCCCTCACCCAATCTGCTCTTTTCTTATCCCTCAGCGTTCCGCACATTTCTCTATCACCTGATTGACAGTGTGAATATGGTCTACTGTTGAGTAGCCATTACGAAATCCTGCCTGGTCCTTTGGTTGACTAAAGTCTAAGGTGCTCGTGATTCTATTTGCGATTACCTTAGTAAATACTTTGTAGACAACGGACAGTAAGCTGACCGATCTCTAATTTTTCAAATCTTTGGCGTCTGCTTTCTTATGGATTAAGATTATCTTGGCGTTCTTCCAAGATTCCTGTACGCTCGAGTCATGAGGCATTGCGTATACAGGGTGGGCAGTTTTTCTAGAATAATCTGCCCACCATCCTTCAACAAATTTGCTGTTACCTGATCCTCCCCAGCTGCCTTCCCCCTTTGCATAGCTCCCAAGGCTTTCTTTACTTCTTCCGGCGTTACTTGTGGGATGTCAAATTCCTCTAGACTATTCCCTCTTCCGTTATCTTCACGGGTGTCATTGGTATTGCATAAATCTCTTAACTTAAGGCAGCTGGGGAGGATCAGGTAACAGCAGATTTGTTGAAGGATGGTGGACAGATTGTTCTAGAGAAACTGGCCACCCTGTATACGCAATGCCTCATGACGTCGAGCGTACCGGAATCTTGGAAGAACGCTAACATAATCCTAATCCATAAGAAAGGGGACGCCAAAGACTTGAAAAATTACAGACCGATCAGCTTACTGTCCATTGCCTACAAAGTATTTACTAAGGTAATTGCAAATAGAATCAGGAACACCTTAGACTTCTGTCAACCAAAGGACCAGGCAGGATTCCGTAAAGGCTACTCAACAATAGACCATATTCACACTATCAATCAAGTGATAGAGAAATGTGCAGAATATAACCAACCCTTATATATAGCTTTCATTGATTACGAGAAAGCGTTTGATTCAGTCGAAACCTCAGCAGTCATGGAGGCATTACGGAATCAGGGTGTAGATGAGCCATATGTAAAAATACTGGAAGATATCTATAGCGGCTCCACAGCCACCGTAGGCGTCCATAAAGCAAGCAACAAAATCCCAATAAAGAAAGGCGTCAGGCAGGGAGATACGATATCTCCAATGCTATTCACAGCGTGTTTACAGGAGGTATTCAGAGACCTGGATTGGGAAGAATTGGGGATAAAAGTTAATGGAAAATACCTTAGTAACTTGCGATTCGCTGATGATATTGCCTTGCTTAGTAACTCAGGGGACCAATTGCAATGCATGCTCACTGACCTGGAGAGGCAAAGCAGAAGAGTGGGTCTAAAAATTAATCTGCAGAAAACTAAAGTAATGCTTAACAGTTTCGGGAGAGAACAGCAATTTACAATAGGCAGCGAGGCACCGGAAGTCGTAAGGGAATACCTCTACTTAGGGCAGGTAGTGACGGCGGATCCGGATCATGAGACGGAAATAATCAGAAGAATAAGAATGGGCTGGGGTGCGTTTGGCAGGCATTCCCAAATCATGAACAGCAGGTTGCCATTATCCCTCAAGAGAAAAGTGTATAATACCTGTGTCTTACCAGTACTCACTTACGGGGCAGAAACCTGGAGGCTTACTAAAAGGGTTCTACTCAAATTGAGGACGACACAACGAGTTATGGAAAGAAGAATGATAGGTGTAACGTTAAGGGATAAGAAAAGAGCAGATTGGGTGAGGGAATAAACGCGAGTTAATGACATCTTAGTTGAAATCAAGAAAAAGAAATGGGCATGGGCAGGACATGTAATGAGGAGGGAAGATAACCGATGGTCATTAAGGGTTACGGACTGGATCCCAAGGGAAGGGAAGCGTAGCTGAGGGCGGCAGAAAGTTAGGTGGGCGGATGAGATTAAGAAGTTTGCAGGGACGGCATGGCCACAATTAGTACATGACCGGGGTTGTTGGAGAAGTATGGGAGAGGCCTTTGCCCTGCAGTGGGCGTAACCAGGCTGATGATGATGATGATGAAATCTCTTAACGCATACATCTGATTCTTGCCTATTCCTAGTTTCTTCCTCACAGCTTCTTTAGGCGTCCTCCGTTCCTGAGAGCACGCTCAATTCTTTCTATATTACACTTCCTTATGTCATCTACCTGCCAGTTCCACTCTAGCTGTAGGGTTAGAGGCTTTCATACATTAGCGTTTCTTAATCTGATCTTTAGTCTCCTGCGATAGCTTGTCGGTATCCTGTCTAACGAAGTTACCACCGACTTCCATTGCACACTCCCTAATGATGCCCATAAGATTGTCGTTCATTGCTTCAACACTAAAGTCCTCTTCCTGAGTTGAAGCCGAATACCGGTTCTGTAGCTTGATCCGGAATTCCTCTATTTTCCCTCTTACCGCTAACTCATTGATCGGCTCCTTATGTACCAGCTTCTTCCGTTCGCTCCTCAACTCTATGCTACTTCGAGATCTTACCATCCTATGGTCACCGCAGCTCACCTTGCTGAGCACGTCCGCATATTGTATGATGCCAGGATCAGCGCAGCCAAATGCTAAACACGCCACATCCCTGATGCGTTTCGGTCGTCGCGGCATGTACCTTCTATTGCGGCGTTCCTTCAGCGACCGACGTAGCACCGATCTCTGAAGGCCCACGCGCTTCGCGTCGCACAACACTCACAGATAATCAGTCAATGAGTAGTGAACGATAAGTAGATGATAAGTTGATAAATATTTGGCACGGCTGGATAAGGTGCTTACAGTGATCGAATTATTTCTGATAAGGTTGATGACGAGTGATAACAGCTGATAAGGGTTCGATTGAGCCCAAAAGAGTTGATAAGGAACGGTTATAGTTGATAAGGGTCGGATGATGTCTGATTAGGTTGATAAGGACAGATACAGACAGATAGAGTGGGCTTGGCAGCACTCCGACTATGCGGTTCACTGACGCCGGACGCCTTTTCGCATTACAGGTGCTCACAGGCTTCTGCTTCACCGTTGGCACCTGCTGTTCTCCTGGTGCCGCCACGAGGCCTGCGGGCACGCCCGGCTTACGGTGTGTTGGCTTGCGGGATACACTTACCTGGCGGAGCATCCTCTATCGTCTGCCCGGGAATGCCAATGCCGACCGACGCTCAGCGCCGCCTCACGTCTACAGTCAGCTGTATGCCTTCGTGCGTGGTGTAGGCTCGCCCTACCCTCAGCGCGCTGGTGTTACAGACGGGCCAACCTCGTCTACCCTCCAGTGCTCCGAAAACGATGCAAGCGCCGTTGACAACTGCGCCGCACCGCCCCTGAACGGAAATTCATCGCATCTATCGTCCTCATACAACTTTGCCTCAGCCGACGCATCGAAACAGACATCAACCTTCACGCATAAAACACGTCACCCCCTCGCTCTCATCAGTGGGCTTGGCAGCACTCCGACGATGCGGTTCACTGACGCCGGACGCCTTTTCGCATTACAGGTAACAACCAATTACGCTATTTATGCGCGTCGTTCCCGCTATGCCGCTTTGCTAGTGCTGCCAAGCCCAGGCTGCTGCATTACCATTGTTCGCGACTGCACGTCTGTCATCTTACAACTTCTTGCTCTCTCTAGCGACATAGAATTAAATCCCGGCCCTAACACCCGTTCCACTTCAACGCAGGCATCCTGTGACATAATGGCTGCATTGGAGGAAATAAACTCAGGTCAGGCATCTCTTCTAAGTGAAATGAAATCAATTCGAAATAAACTATCTCAGAACGACAAAATTTTTGACGACATTAAAAGGCGACTAACAAAAATTGAAGGTGATGTTTCCGCCATAACTGCACTAAAAACCGAAGTTAATTGCATCAGGACAGTGGTCGATACAAACACTAAAGCCATTTCCGACATTTCATCAAGACTAAACGATTCAGAAGATAGAGCTCGTCGTTCTAACCTTGTGTTTTTTGGGGTATCTGATACTGAGCGTGAAACGTGGCAAGAATCGGAGAAGAAAATTGTGGAACTTTGTGCTTCTAACCTTAATATCAAGTTGGATCCCGTAGATATTGAGCGCGCTCATAGAATTGGCAGATACAGCTCTAATAGAAACAGACCCATAATTATCAAATTAGCTCATTTCAAAGTAAAACAACACATTCTTTCAAATGCTAAACAACTTAGAGGGTCCAGCTGCAGCATATCGGAAGACTACTCAGCTAACACTCGGCATGCACGTAAACAACTAATCGAGTTCGGCAAGTCGCAACAGAAACCTTTCAAACTCCGGTACGACAAACTAATCGTGGATAACAGAAGTTACAAGTACGATAACACTACAAACAGAGTTATATCAACTTCATAGCTACCATCACGCACTATCGCAAAACCATATAGCATCCCTGTATCATTCGTTTATACTAACATTAGAAGCTTATTGCCCAAACGCGAAGCACTCTGTAGCCTTATCGATTCTGCTGATTGTAAGCTTCTTGTACTAACAGAAACGTGGCTGAATTCTACCGTCGATAACACAGAGCTTAATTCTTTCCTTCCTGATTTTGACATATTTAGGCGGGATCGTGTAGGCAAACGTGGAGGAGGTGTTCTGATAGCTGCCCATCGCAGCCTTTGTTGCTCCATTATCAATATCACTTCACCTCTAGAAATCTTATTCGTATTGTGCAGTTCTTCATACCTACAAACTATTATCGGTGTATGCTATCGACCCCCCGATGCAGATGCTTCCTTCACTCCCCGCAGGGGCGTCTGCGTAAGCAGGCGTTTGGTGTGTTGCGACACCACGTACCCGAGCACACGAGGGTTGGACCCTCCCGCGTGTAGCCGTGCGCGGCTTAGCCGTGTCCGGGGAAAAGGGGATCCTGGGGGTTGAGCCAATGCCGGGTGTTTGGACCTTTACGGCCCCTTGGCGGCGGCAACACACCCCTTTGGCCTCAGCTTCACGTAGACGGCACCCCCGGACTGACCCACCCGGGGGAAATCGATAGTCGCCTCTTCCTGTCTCTTTCTCCCCAAATCTTAGTCTTTATCTCTCACTTTTTTATCTTTCCTGTCTTCTTCTCTCTTCCATTTACTTCCTTTCTCCACGGCGGCAAGGGTTAACCTTGTGTGGATATCCTACCTTGGGTACACCATATTTGGTTATAGTGACGGCGTACGGCTGGCGTCGTGCAGGCTTGTACACAAGCTCTGCCGCGTCCCCTCGTTGGGCTCCGTGGTGGGCGGTCGGCGCTGTTGCCGAACATACACAATTTTCTCATGGCAGCGCAAACCTCTATTCTCTATGATCGGCGTCTGAAAAGATGCCGCACCGAAGCAACGTTCCAGTTCTCTTTTCGGAGCAATGTTCCATCATTTCCCAAATTCTATGTACTGCACAGCGAAAACAACGTACCAGTGAGAAAGCTCTCTCCATTCCTAGTGGCCAAGTGTCTAAAAGAAAAAATCGGACCTACATACAAAGCTTCAAAAATGTCTAGCGGGGACCTCCTCCTAGAACTCAATGACAAAGACCAAGCGCAAAAGCTCACAGAACTTACCAGTATTGGTAACGCAACAGTGACAATTTCACCGCACAGAACATTAAATACAAGCAGGGGTGTAATATCAGAGGAAGATTTTATTGGCTTAAGCGACGAAGAACTGCTGGAAGGTTTCCAGGAACAAAATGTTACCAAAGTCCAAAGAATTGTCATCCGCAGGAACGACCAAGAAATCCCCACAAAACATGTAATACTCACCTTTGGAACGAGTGTAATGCCTACCTCGCTGGATGCAGGTTATGTAAAGGTAAATGTTAGACCATATATTCCGAACCCCAGACGATGTTTCAAATGCCAAAGGTTTGGACATGCTTCGCATGCATGTCGAGGACGAAATACTTGTGCTAAATGCAGTTCGAACGATCACCAAACTGACAATTGCACCTCTTCTCCACTTTGTGTCAACTGCAAGGGAGATCATCCCGCTTATTCGCGGTCCTGCCCTTGCTGGAAAAAAGAAAAAGAAGTAATTGCTTTAACAGTCAAAGAAAAAATCTCGTTCTATGAAGCTAGAAAGCGGCTGTCGTACCTTCCGCGAAGAAGTTACGCCGATGTGACGCAGATGGGGGCAGCGTCACAGAGGCCTCAGGAGTCCTCCGAGCCCACGCGCAGTGGTCCCGCAGTGACCCCTCCCGCCCCCGTGGTGGAAGCAGCCGACGCTGCTCCATCCTCTTCAAACGCCCTGCAGACACCAGTCCCGCAGGGCCCTAAGATCAAGCGAACCCCAAGGCCCGAGACACGTGTCTCGGCGCCTAACTCTCGATCCTCCAGCGCCTCAGAGAGAGCGATGGAGGTCGACGCAAAAACCCCGGTGTCATTGACACCAAAGGACAAGCGCTCTCTTGAGCGCGGTAAGCGGGACAAAATCCCAATAACAACTCAGATTAAGAAAGCGATAACCTAAAGGTTATCGCTCATTTGTATAAGCCTTTTAAATTCCATGTCACCTAACATATCACCTCTTATTCATTCCATAGTGCCAATTCTTACCCTTCAATTTCAAAATGGCTTTTATTATCCATTGGAATTGTAGAGGTCTCATACACAATTTAGGTGACATCAAAGACATCATCAACACCTTTTCACCAGTTGCTGTATGTCTTCAGGAAACGAATCTCGGCGCGAAAAATAGTCAAATTCTCAAAGGTTTCACCGTTGTCCGAAGGGACCGCGAATGTTCCACCCGTTTGTCAGGCGGAGTGGCTATAGTCGTACAGGGCGGCACTCCTACCCGAAATGTCCAATTGAATACATCCTTAGAAGCCGTAGCTGTCACCATTCTATCTTATAAAACCATCACCATTTGTTCACTGTATATTCCACCTCACACCCACTTCACTACTAAACAGTTAGAAAATTTAACAGAACAATTACCGGAACCATTTGTTTTAGTAGGCGATTTTAATGCTCATTGTACTCTTTGGGGCAGTGTCAAAACTGACCAAAGAGGGCAACTCGTTGAAGATTTTATTCTGTCAAACGATATCTGTCTTTTAAACTCAGGTGCGCCAACTTATTTTTCACCAAGTTCACGCAATTTTAGCTGCCTCGATTTAGCCTTTTGCTCTCCGGACATTTTTACAGATTTTAAATGGGATGTACTCGAGACTTCATATGGCAGTGATCATCTACCTGCCATAATCAACCTCACCTCAACGCTACCCATTATATCCTACAGGCCACGCCGATGGAGGTTACAAATGGCAGACTGGGCTGTTTTTACAGAAAGTGCCAGGCTGGAGGAGCTCACTTTAACAAACTTAAGCATCGACGAAATTAATGAAAAATTTACTAACTGTATTATTTCTGCAGCTGAAAAGGCCATTCCACAATCTTCTGGCGTTGTTCGCAAAAAGCTAAATCCTTGGTGGACACACGAGTGTACCATAGCAAAAAAGCTGCAAAATAGGGCCTGGGGAATCTTACGCAGGTACCCAACACATAACAACCTTCTAAATTTTAAACAAGCCAAAGCGAAAGCTCGATACATTCGGAGACAGGCAGAAAAATCTTCATGGCAAAAATATGTATCAACAATTAATAGCACCGTCACATCCAAAAGGATGTGGGAACAGGTCAGGAAGTTTAAGGGGGACTACACACCATACACGATACCCATACTCACACCTTCAGGCACTCAGACAACACTACAAGAACAAGCGAATATACTTGGGGAACATTTCTATGACGTCTCTAGCTCGGCTAATTATACAAACAGGTTCTTAACTTACAAACTATCCGCAGAAAAAGAAAAACTACCAACTACTTGTACGTCAAGGGACGAATACAACGCTCCATTTACGTTACAAGAGCTTAACAGGGTTCTCTGTGCTGGCAAAAAAACTGCAGTAGGTCCTGACCAGATCCATTATTCTATGCTCGCACACCTGTCCCAAGCATCCGTAGATGCTCTCCTTAAATTTTTTAACAAAGTATTTGAATCCGGAAGCATGCCAAAATGTTGGAAAAATGCAATAGTTGTGCCTTTTTTAAAAACAGGAAAATCCCCCACATCCCCAAGCAGCTTTCGACCCATTGCCCTGACAAGTTGTTTGTCAAAATCGTACGAGAGTGTCGTAAATGCAAGGTTAACCTTCACGCTTGATAAACGGAACTCCATTGATTTTCACCAGTGTGGCTATAAGAAAGGGTGTTCAACGACAGACCACCTCGTCCGACTTGAACACGAAATACGTGAAGCATTTTTACACAAACAGCACTGCCTGGCGGTGTTCTTCGACCTTGAGAAAGCGTACGACACCACGTGGAGATTTGGAATCTTACGTGACCTCGCCGCGTTAGGAATCCGTGGCAAAATGCTAAACTGTCTCGCTGATTTTATGTCCAACAGAACATTCCAAATCCGTCTAGGCACTGTGCTCTCGCGCACATTTATCCAGGAGAGCGGCGTGCCACAAGGTTGCGTACTTAGCACAACACTCTTTATAATAAAAATGAACTCTGTCAACAATGTAATTCCCACCTCTGTTATGCACTCCATATATGTCGATGATCTACAAATAGCGTGCCGCGGCTCTAACTTACGAACATGTGAAAGGCAACTCCAGATAACAATAAATAAACTAATGGAGTGGGCTGAGAAAAATGGCTTCCGCTTCTCTACTCAGAAAACTGTTACAGTGCTATTTTCGCAAAAACGAGGGATGTACTTAGACCCGGTTTTAAGATTGAATGATGTCGCGCTGCCGGTAAAACAAGAATATAAATTCCTGGGAGTAACCTTTGACAAAAAACTAAACTTTCTTGCCCACATTAAAGCACTAAAAATTAAGGCAAATAAAGCATTGAATATCCTCAAAGTGTTATTTCATAAGCACTGGGGTTCCGACCGAACGTGTCTTTTACGTATTTACCGGTCTCTTGTTCGTAGCCTTTTAGATTACGGCTCCATTGTTTACGGCTCAGCCAGACAATCCTACATCCAAAGACTTGATCCAGTACATAACCTTGGACTGCGACTGGCGAGTGGTGCCTACAGAACTTCACCCATTGAAAGTTTATACGTCGAATGTAATGAACCCTCCTTACAGCAGCGCAGAGCATTACTCACTCTTTCCTACGTACTCAGAATTCAGTCATCACCGCAACACATATGCTACAACATCCTCACACAATGCAACTCACGCTTACACTACACGAATAAACCGAACATGATTAGGCCACTTGTCCTGCGGTATGAGCAATACTGTCGGGATTATGACATTCCCCATGAAGTCCTCCAGGTTGCCAAGAAACCACAACGGCTGGCCCCGTGGTACGATTTCACACAGTTGTGCGACTGGACATTGGCACATTTAAAGAAAAGAGATACTCCACGCGAACACATTATACAAGAATTCAATGCTCTTCAGGACAAATATCAAAATAACATGCAATATTACACTGATGGCTCTAAAACAAAAGATCACGTGGGTGTGGGGGTCGTAGCGGAAAATTGGGAAACAAGTATTCGATTACCACAACATGCTTCTGTTTTCACGGCTGAAGTTTACGCTATCTGGGTTGTTGTTAAAAAGATTATAACTGATAAACACAAACATGCAGTCATATACACAGATTCTTTAAGCACACTGAAGGCACTACATCTGAAATCTGAGTGTGAACCCCTGATAGGAGACATTTTAAACATGTTGGTGCTTAACGAATACGGGAGGTCAATTCGTTTCTGCTGGGTCCCGAGCCATGTTGGGATACCAGGTAACGAAGCAGCTGATAGATGTGCATTGATGGCAGCGCACAAAGATATTACAAACACGACACTCCCATATAGTGATAGCATCCGTGCAATTAGAAAAGCCTTCACGGTAAAATGGCAACGCGAATGGGACCATTGTGCTGACAACAAGCTACATCTCACGAAACCCATAGTTGGCGAGTGGAAGTCGTGTTATCATCAAGAGCGGTTCATCGAAGTAGTTTTATGCCGGCTACGCATTGGGCACACACACCTCACACACAATTACTTACTTACGAAAGAAGACACACCAACATGCGAGAAATGTCAACAGCCATTAACAGTTATGCACATATTACTCACATGTACGCAGACTGAAACACACAGACGAACACTTTTGCACAAATTATATCAACTACACATACCTTTACACCCTGCTTTAATTTTAGGTGATGACCCGCTAGTCCCATTATGTGACGTCCGTAAATTTTTAGACGACACTGGATTTTTACATAAAATATAGATTATTAACACAGGCTTTCACTTTATAAACTGTATTTTAGAACACCTCGTGTTTGGCGCAGCATAGCCTTAGCTGCTTTTGCGCCATTAAACCCCATTAAACTAAACTAACTAACTAGCTTCCTTCACTATTCACTTCCACGAGGCACTGCAAACTGTTACGAAGTCATTTAATCATGCGCAACTACTCCTCTTAGGTGACTTTAACTTTCCTGATATAACATGGTCCGAACCAGCCATAACACTGTCTAAAAATAACATTGAATGTAATTTTCTTAACACATGCCTCACCTTTGGTTTGACGCAGCTAGTGTCTACCCCAACGCGGAAAAACGAACCGTGCTCTAACATACTCGACCTTATCTTAACATCCCATCCCGACAGTGTTTCTTCTATAACACATCTACCAGATCCAAGTGATCACTCGGTACTACATGCAGAATTATCCTGGCAGCTACCTCATTGCAAAAAATCAAAAAAGAAAATAACACTCTACGATAAAGGTGATTACATCAGCATCAACAATGCACTAACCGAGTTTTACAACTGGTTCATTATAGATTTCCCGAAGCGCACAGTAGACGCCAACTGGACGCTTTTTAAAAATAAAATGATCGAACTCACTACGACTTACATACCAACCATCATTTTAACAGAGCGACCTTCGTCCCCATGGTTCAATAACACATTAAAACGACTAAACAATAAAAAGAAAAGATTGTTTCGTAAAGCCAAGCGTTCCAATACCGCTCCGGCCTGGGAAAAATATTACGTCACTGAAAAGGAGTTTGATTCCTTAGCCGCAACAGCTAAACGAACCTTCTACTCAACTACACTCCCTAACATGCTGCAAAACAATCCCAAACAATTCTGGAAATACATTAACCCAAATAACCGTAAACCATTACTATTATATGATAACGATAATAACCGTGTTCCAGACCATAAAGTATCTGAAGTACTAAACTCTGTCTTCTCTTCCGTGTTCACTTCTGAACCTAACACTGACCTCCCAGACTGTCCTTACCTCAACAACCCAACGATGCCTGACATAACAATCGAAGCACATGGTATCACCAAGCTAATTGAGTCCCTCAAATTAACATCCTCAGCTGGCATCGACGGCATCAATTCCAAAATGCTTAAGAACACCGCGCACATCTCTAGTGTATTTTTGTGTCATATCTTTCAGCAATCATTATCATCTGGAGTGGTGCCGCAAGACTGGAAAATAGGTAACATAATTCCAGTACCAAAAAAAGGATCATCATCATCGTGCCACAATTACCGTCCAATTTCCCTCATCAGTGTTTGTTCTAAAGTAATGGAGCATATAATTTATTCTCATATTGTAAACTTCCTAACATCCGCTAATTTCTAATCCAAATCAACACGGTTTTCAGAAAGGCATGTCCTGCGAGACTCAACTAGCCCTATTCGTTAATGACATCAGCTCGCATCTTGATCAAAACATACCCATAGACGCCCTCTTCCTAGATTTCCAAAAAGCTTTCGACAAGGTTCCTCATGAACGGCTCTTTCTAAAACTATCATGTCTTAATCTTAACCCTCGTGTTCTCCAATGGATACGCAACTTTCTCACTAACCGTCAACAGTTCGTTTACGCTAACCAATGCTCGTCTACCTTATCACCCGTTATCTCTGGCGTGCCACAAGGCACAGTCCTGGGACCACTACTCTTCTTAATATACATTAACGACTTACCTATAGGCTGTTCTTCCAAAATTCGTTTATTTGCCGATGACTGTGTAATCTATCGTCCTATTACTAACGACGCTGATTCTCGCGCCCTCCAGTCTGACCTTAACGTCATTGAAACTTGGTGTAACAATTGGCTAATGTCCCTGAACGTCAAAAAAAACATCACTACTTACTTTCCATCGTCGCCAATCATTTATGTCAGCTAATTACACTATCGCCGGTTCGGAAATATGTGCTGTGACATCATATAAATACCTAGGCGTTAACTTGTCCAATAACCTCAGTTGGTCCTCACACATTTGCAACATTAGCAATGATGCCAATCGTGTACTAAGCTACCTGCGCCGTAATCTACGTCTTGTCCCGCACTCAGTAAAACTACTCGCATACTTAACAATCGTTCGACCCAAACTAGAATACGCATGCTCAGTATGGGACCCACACCAATCTAATCTGGCAACAGCACTAGAATCCATACAGAATCGTGCAGCAAGGTTCATTCATTCTGACTACTCTTACCACACTAGCGTTACTAAACTTAAATCATCTCTGAAACTTCCAACCCTCGAGCAGCGCCGCAAAACAGCAAGACTGTGCCTCTTTTACAAATTTTATCACTCACTACTTCATCAGACCGACATCACGCCTGCGCATCGCACTTCATCCCGTCATGGCCATTCAAAGGCTGTTTATCCCCCTCCAGCTCGCACCTCCGCTCATCTTAACTCTTTCTTCGTTCAAACAGCGAAAGACTGGAATCATCTACCTTCTGAAGCGGTGCACCACTCCAGTCATTCATCGTTCAAGGCATTTATTGAAAATATTATGTAAATATGCCCACCCCTCATGTAAAACCCCAAATGGGGTATTTGAGGTACCAATAAATAAATAAATAAATACATGTTGATAATGTTCGGATCAATTGCGTTAAGGAAGATAACGGCCGTAAAGGGTAGATAACGGTCGGTTCGAGTGCAATAAGGTTGATTACAGTCGATAAGAGTTGATAAGGGTGGGATCTAGACACATAGGGTCGATAAAGACCGATAAGGGTTGATGATTGTTTATACTGGTCACATCAAGTTTTATAAGACTGATAATGTCACCAGGCTGCGTGTAAATGAACAAGTGGCACAATGCTTATACATAGTTAGAGAAAACCAGTGGACTTCTGCGCATTTAAAAAAAATCGAGGGCTGTGTTTTCAAGGACGTTTATTATTGCCAAGTTACCATACATCTTTGAAATAGCTAAGTTCGGGGGGCGGGGCGCAATCTGAGAATAACGCTTACAGCATCTGCAGTTGGCTTTGAAGCATCCCAATCCGTCCACCAGCGAGTCCACGTCGCATTCTTGGTGAGGAGGACAGCGCTTCGGACAGTGTTCAGGGACTGTGGAAAGAATGCAGGCAAAAGTATAACCTAATGAGTTGTGTTTTGTCCATTTCAAGTTTAGGATATCAACCGGTGATCTTCACTGCCTTTTTTCGTGAGTCAACCGACCAGACGCCCGTACCCAAAAATTTTCGGATTTAATGACCATGTAATACCCAGGCGCTCACCACAGCACTTCGCAATGTTTTTATTTCAGCTTCACAAAGCACGTGTCCCACGTGTATACATATAATGCTTATGAAAGCTAAGGCAATACTTCTGAGTGAAGTAGGTGGATTGTCTTCAGAGCAGCAGAAATACAATTTTTTTCGTATCTGCTTGCGGCTGGGAGTATTATGCAGCGCGATCGGTTATTAATAACCTTAACGAAGTTGGGCATCCATAGGCATCCAGACGTCAGTTACATAATGTGCTTTGTTCTAATATACAACATCACATTGCTGAAACAAGTACAATGAGGTTTGAAGCAATTACGAGAGAAACAGTAAAATCCACCGGCTTGCTGTAGGGGCGACTAGCGCAAGAGGACAAGGGACAGAAAAAGGCGACAAGGACAAGTGCAAACCGAAGACTGCTAGGACGTCTGCGCGTAGCTTCTCGTTGCGATTGCAGTATCCCAAGATGCGGGCACGGCAAACAGTGATTGCGACCAAGGTTACAAGGACAGACGGATGAAGATTAACGCAATCAACAAAGCCCGACGAACTAGAAATGAACTGAAGCAGGGTGTGAGACCGGGCTACTTGGCATTCCATGCTGAAGTGACTAGCGCAAGATTGGACACGGGACACAAAATGGAGACCAGGACAAGCGCAAACCGAAGACTGCTAGGATCCTTCAGATGTCGATCCTTCTGAAGCTAGACTTTGTTTGCATCACTAAGCTTAATCCCGTGAGGAGACGCATGGTTGCATCTAAATTATTCTTTATTAAAATACAAGCATCAGGCTGCAGTAATCGTTATACACGTTACTCTATATATATATGCAATAGATATATTCAATACCCAAGGAAATACAAGCACCATAAAAATGCACTAGAATAGAGATGAAAATTACCAAGTGTAATTAGAAAACATTATTTGAAAATATTTTCGTTAAAGCTAAGACAAGCAAGGACGACACCAAATAAAAATAGCGACAAGGACAAGCGCAAATCGGAGAATGCTAGGACGTCCGCGGGTAGCTGCTCCTTGCGATTGCAGTATCCCAAGACGCGGGCACGGCAAACAATGATTACGTTCAAGGTTACGAGGACAGACGGATGAAGATTAACGCAATGAACAAAGCCCGACGAACTAGAAATAATTGAAGCAGGGTGTGATACCGGGCTACTTGGCATTCCATGCTGACGTGACTAACGCAAGATTGGACACGGGACACAAAACGGCGACAAGGACATGCGCAAACCGAAGACTGCTAGGATGTCTGCGGGCAGCTGCTTGTTGCCATTACAGTATCTGAAGACGCGGGCACGGCGAACAGTGATTGCGATCAAGGTTACGAGGGCAGACGGATGAAGATTGACACACTCAACAAAGCCCGATGACACCGGTCTTCGGTTTGCGCTTGCCCTTGTCGCCTTTTTGCGTCCCGTGTCCACTCTTGCGTTAGTCACGTCAGCATGGAATGCCAAGTAGCCCGGTCTCACACCCTGCTTCAGTTAATTTTTAGTTCGTCGGGCTTTGTTGATTGTGGTCGGAGTGCATACGGCAGGTGTTACGAAATCGTGACTGCAAGCTTTCCCCTGTCATTGAAGAGTGTGCAATCAATGCGTTCTATCGGTGCTAACATATGGGGCAGAAACTTAAAGGTTAACAAAGAAGCTCGAGAACAAGTTGAGGACCTCACAAAGAGCGATGGAACGAAGAATATTAGGCGTAACCTTGAAACAGAAATAGAGCGGTGTCGATCAGAGGGCACACCGACAGGGTTGACATTAAGAAAAAAGTGGAGCTGGGCAGGTCATGTATTGTGCAGTATAGATCACCGGCGGACGGTTACAGTTGCGGAATGAGTGCCAAAGGAAGCGAAGCGGACTGGAGGACGGCAGAAAATTAGGTGAGGTGATGAAGTTAGGAAATGAGCAGATACAAGTTTAAATCAGCTAGCGCAATACAGGGGTAAGGGGAGATCGCTGGGTGAGGGCCTCGTCCTGCAGTGCGCATAAGAATAGGCTGCTGATGATGATGGTGATGTGCCGGTAGATGTGTGCCGCTCAATGAACGACCGTGACACGAACTTGGGTAAATAGGTGACTAAGCAACTTGCCTAAAAATGACAAAAAAGGTACCGCGAATTTCTCGCCATCCTAAACGGAATCGAACCGAAGCCGCAGGGTTTCCTTAAGGACAGCAACCTGACGTATTAGCAGGCTGCGCCACAACCCACCTCTGTGTGCGCCGCTTTTCAATGAAAGCCTTACACGCAGGGCCTGATTAAGAAAAATGGGGGCCCTGGGGTAATGCGCATGCAGGCCCCCTTTCCCTATACTGAGCCCCCCCCCTCCCCCCGCTTGTGCCTGCTACGTACTGGAAATACGCCATGTTTCATTTTAATTCCACCAAATTAAAAAGAACGAAGTGCTATCAACAGGATTATTATTATTGTTATTATTATAAGGAAAACAACAAAACTTGCTTTAAATGCGTGCTGCTGTACACACCAGCACATATGTTCACATTGGAATTATACAGGATTCTGTTTTCAGCGAAAGCTAGGCTTTAAGGAAAAGTTTAGTGCACTCAAGACGAACATAAACGTAGAAAAGACAACACAGATCAGATGTCGATCTTTCTGAAGCTAGGCTTTGTTTCCATCCCTAAGTTTAATCACGTGAGGAGACGCATGGTTGTATCGAAAACATTCCTTATTAAAATTCAAGCATCAGACTGCAGTAATCGTTATATACGTTACTCTATAAATATGTAATAGATATATACAATACTTAAGGCAATACAAACACCATAAGAATGCACTGGAATACAGATGAAAATTACCAGCTGTAATTACGAAACATTATTTGAAAATGTTTTCGTTAAAGGTAAGAGAAGCAAGGACGACACCAAATAAACGTGGCAGTATCAAAAACAACAAAAATACAGTTCTTTATAAGCACGCTAAATATCACAAGAAGAACAAACAAGAGACGAACAACGAAGATTTGCATATCTTGAATTACACTGCTCAGCGTTTCATTGGCAACGCGGAGGCTGGGAAGCGACACAACGAACTTATTGGAACTATTCATGTATAGCGCAAACAGTTCTCTTTTAAGATGGCATCTTTCGGGCCTTCGCTTTGGCGAAATCAGATATAGTCTGTACAAAGGATAGATTGCCGACGACGTCACTTTCAATACACATGATATCAAGCGAGTTTACTTTGTCGTCAAGGAGGCTCGCGAAGGCAATTTTTTATCAGTGACAACTTGGAAAACGATCGTTCGGTCTCACAGTTTGCCACGGGTATGCTTAAGTACTACATTCGCAAAGCAATAGAAAGGTTCGGAAACACATCAGTGAGCTTTCGCTCGTGCAGCAACTTCATTATTCCCATGGGACTCGTACCCTGGCACACAGAGTTGTGCAGAAAGTTCGCAAACTGAACGATTTCAGCGGATAATGCTGGCTCCAAATCATTTTTGCAGGTTTTCACCAACTTCTTAGCCTGCTGTGCCAGAGAGGCCTCGCTCCCAAATTCTGTCAGCAATTTTAAGAATCCGAACCTTTCGCAGAGTTCAGCGTAGGCAGCCTTTCGCCCTCGCAAAGCAGAGCCTAGACTGTGAAGTACAACATTTTAGGGCTCGACGATAAACTTTTTGCCTACCTTGTAGCGCACTATCGCTTTTTCCGCCCGGGTGCTAACTTAAAACGATGCGTTTGCGCTCATCCTGATAACATTGATTGGTACTTAGCGTGCGTGCTCTCTCTTCGAAGGTGTCAAAGAGAGGTCGCAAAGAATTACCAAAGCCTTCTAGAGAGCTCAGCAGGTCTACAGCAGTTGAAATGTCTAGGCCTGGTTTCTGAAGTGCTACGCTCCTTTTGTCAGAGCGCTCCACGATTTCACTCCAGAAAATCGCCATGAATGCAGTCTCTAGTTTTGTCATTTTCTTGAAGAGAGAGTGCGCTTCGTTCCTAGTGTCACCGTTTTCTTCCTCGTTCTTTCATATAGCTTCAAGGCAACACAAGACTGGATAGAAATTTTTCAGAATGGCCTTACATGATTCAGCGTGTCTTGACCACCTGGTCTGAGAGAGACATTTCAAAACAAGCTGCTGGTCAGTTCCGCCCAGGCTGTCCAAAAGATACTTCCATCGCTTAGGTGAGGCAGCAAAGAGCACATACAGTCTTAATTACAGTGAACAATTTGACTGCCTCTAGGCAACTGTCAACGGTACACGCACCAACTAAGTTCAGTGAATAACCAGAACACGGGACATAGACTGCCAATTCGTTCGTGTTTTTTTTTTTTAGCTTGCAGTCCTGTGTATTTCCCTGACATATTACTCGCATTATCATAAGCTTGGCCCCTACAATCAACAATTGATATGCCATTGGTCGTCAAGAGGGACATCACGGTATCGAAAAGATACAAGCCGGTATGCGATTCAATTGTAACAAATCCAAGAAAGCGTTCGTACACTTTCCCATTTATATAGTATCGTAAAACAACTGACAGCTGATCAACGTGAGTAAGGTGTGGAGTCGAATCAACAATTAAAGACAAGTATTTTGCCCGTTTCACTTCGTAAAGGAGATGTTCCTTGACAGCCTTTGCCATGTGTTCGATAAATTCATCCCAAATGGTTTTTGACAGATACGATGGGTGACCTTTTCCTTTGTACCCATAGCGTTTGATGTGCTCCTCTGGAAAGGGATCAAACTTGGCAATGGCCTCAACACTCCCATACAAATGCCATTTCTCGGTGAACCAAAAATCTCTTCACTACCCCTAAACACTAGGTTGCGCTCAGCTAGAAGCTTAACTACAGCGACTACGCCCTTCAACGCCACTGTCTAATAAGCGGTCTGAGTGACAAGATGCTTAACCAGCTCCTTGTCAATTGTGCTGCTCGACTTAGAGTGGGCGAGCCATGCTGCCTCGTATTTCCGATGCTCGACGTTATTTTTATGCGCGCAAATCTTATCTTCTGTTCTTTTCCAATTAGAAAAGCCGTACGTGGTGAAAGCACTGGGGTCGCTTGAAATCGAAAATAGTCTGCACATGAAACAGCAAATGGAACCTTTGGACTCCGAGTACATTAACCAGTGTCGCTCGTACGCCTCCCCATTTACAGCCTTTCGCTCGTATATATAAGGTGACATATAGTGTTTCTGAGTTGTGTATTGCCTTTCGGAAGACGGAAAATTTTCTGCCCGATTTGAAAATACAATGGCCCTTTCTCAAGGTGTACTATGCGAAAGCTGTCAGTAATAATGTCCGGCCACTTAGCAGGGTCACTTCGGAGAATCTAGCAACGTACCTCTTGCTGCGAGGGCGTCTGTGCTTCTCTGTTGCCGCAACGAGAAGCCGTCTCATTCGTCCTCTCGAGGCACACTTGGTGGGTGGGAATATGATTATTTGAAGCCAAACTAACAGGAAACAAGTGAGTCGGTTCTTGGAGCGTTGTTTCCTGGCGCTCGTCAGTAGGAGGAGGCTCATCGGGGAGGTTTGGCACTTGTTGATAAGCAGTAGTAGAAATCAGGCGTGGCGGACCGGGCATCTGGAGCTCTGTGGCAGGGGCCCGGCCGAGTAGCACAGACGTTGCTGAGTCAGGAACAGGACAGGGTTCGGTTAGCGTCGGTTGCTGAGAAAGATCGACGATCGAGGTTGGCACCGTTTTCACAGGATACAGGCAACCAAGATGGGTAAAACCTTGCTTCTTGGCAGGAAACCGTGGTGATGGAGTTGGCAAGTCCTCCACAGAAGCACAGTCGGTACTATTGGGAGTTTGACACGGAGTCTGGGTAGAGCGATCATACTGCACCGCGGAAGCTGCATTCAGTAGGTACTTTGTCATATTTGGTAGCTTCTTTTCACGCTCTTTTCTTTCTAACTTTGCCTTTCGTTTAGACGCACCACTTTGATGCTTCCGACCAAGATTTAGCATGAATGGATGCTAATTTTTCACCGGGCACTTCGTCAGTCCGACGCGACCGCTGGTATCCAACGGTGGCCGTCGCGATGACTGGCGCACGCTGCCTAGATGGTCCGTGGCTGGCCGAGAGTGGTGCGTCCCCCGGGAGCTCCTCAGTGGGCAGGCTTATGCAAGTTTAACCGGGGGCTCGGGGCTGAATCGCAGGCCGCGATCAACTTCCTTCTATAGACGCGCGCCGCGTATGACTGTTACTAGCGCCAAAGCAGGCGTTCACATATGCACATAGTTCCTTGTACCAATTCTCTCCTCCGTACAAACTCACTCCTTTTCCCGTTCCGGTCTTGTCTTCTTATTGGCTAGGAGCAATCGTCTTTTCTGGGAGGTTCTCGATTTTTCTTTCGCCCCGTCGACGACAAGCGCGAGAACGAAGGGGAGAGGGCGACTCCTAGCGCGGGCGAAGTTACGCGCCCTCCGTCGCCTCTGAGTCATCTTTTCTACTTCTTTCTGAAAAGTTCGGCGGCCAGTCTGACCTACTTTTCCATCGAGCGCGCGCGAGGGTGCGCCGCTACTAGGCAGGAATGGGCCCTGGAGACAGGCCTCTGTGTCCAGCCCTCTAACTTCCCCCTTCACTCTTCCACAACCTTAGCCCGAACAGTGAACATTGCATGACCCACGGCACGCGGACAAAAGCACGTGTGACGCCTTCTTTCCTTTCCTGCCAAGACTCTGCCATCAGACTCATCATCATCTGCTATCGGACTCATCCTCCACCGCCTAAATTACCGTCACGGTAAAGAAAAGTCGAATGGGAGGCACTGTTGGGTACTGCAGCACATCCTTTCTATGAGAAGGACAGCGGCGGAACTATTTGAGAGGTGGAGGTGGCGTGGTGGTGACGAGGGGCAAGGGAGATTTAGGTTCTCATCCGACATTACATGTTTTAGTTGTTTCCCCCTTGCCCCTCCTCTCCAGACAGCACTGGACAGACGGACTGACAGGAAACCACGAAAACTGTTCCAAGCAAACGCACCTCGCTTCGTAAGAAAGAGGGCCCCGCCGGTGTGGCGAGGGATTTCTGTTTTTGCAGCTGGACAAGTCCTCCCCAAATGATCAGGCTAAATGTGTGCTGTTACATTAGGCTGGGGGCCCCGTCTGCTCGTTCTGATTTTCTCGCGCCATACATGTCACTCGAGGTTCCGTTGCCCATGGTTCCATATACTAAGCAGGTTAGAATAAATGGGCGTCCGAGGGGAGGCCCTGGGCTGGAGCCCCCTTAGCCCCCCTTAATGCAGCGCTGCTTTCACGTCACAGCTTTAGCGAGCTGCACTGCATGGATGCACTAGGTGTGTGCCGCTAAGGATGGGAGGACATTTTCCTGAAGCACTGAGACCTCTGCTGTAGTTCATATCAGTAATATAAACGAAATTGAAGATATAGACTAAACGACCTCATGCGCGATAGTTTCTCCCTTATAACTTGAAGATGAATAGAAGACCCCGAAGAATTAGCGAGCTCAATTTATCTTTGTCAAATAGAATAAGTGTATTTCCTGTTTTAATATTTCCTCCCAATAAGGAAGTAATAAGGAAGACGAATTCACTGCACTCTCGTAAAGGTTTGATTTTATTTTCCATGCTATTACGTTAACTGAAACATGCTATTGAGAAGGCGAAGTGCTTGAGCTTTCAGGCTACATTTCCCATTTTTAAACTGATCAAATAAAAGAAGCGGCAGTATCATGATAATGCCTAGTAATGCTTTGTGTAGCGAGAAAATCAATGTCTTTTCTGAGACAAACGACGATTATGAAATATTGACCATAAAAAGCGATTGGTACATTTTCTATACTGTGTATCGGCCACACACCGGGAATGCATCTGCTTTTATTTTTTTCTTAGACATATTTTTTTCGATGGGTTACTGAAAACAGCTAGCAAATAATAATGGGGGGGGGGGATGGGTGGAGGTGATAGAAACAGAAATTTATTGAGTCCCTCACCTGACTGTGTCAACTTACGCGAGACAATTGAAACACATGGTCAAAAAAATAAAAGTAAAAAACGTGGTCAAAGTACCAACTCACTCACAGCGTATTAAATCAACGCTAATCGACGTATTTATTACTAAGAAAATGATTGCGCCATTTTACTGCGGTGCATTACGGACGTATATAAACGGCCACCTACCTATTTACGTAAGGGTTGGAATAAATGAAAAGTTTAATTTTAGGAGCTCTAAAGGTAATCTGTTTACAATTAGGGACGTAGGCAAGATCACACTGGAATGTTTTGCGAGGGCGTTTTAAAACAAAACTAGGAATACCTTCTCCGTAGCAATGACAAGGATATCTTTACATCATTTTTATTGACAAGTGTAGCAATTGTAGCAACTCTTTGTAGCAATTGCTACGAAGGGTGGATGTCTGATTTTCCCTTTATCAATTACTTCTCTCCACCTTGTGGGTTTCCGCAGAACTACTTCGTCAAACACTTACCTTTGCTTCGTTTGTTGTCGACAAATTCGACTTCGCCCTGCCATCTGCTAGCCGCCTGGTTAGCTCAGATGGTAGAGCGGCTGCCCCGGAAAGGCGGTGGTCCCGGGTTCGAGTCCCGGACCAGGACGAATTTTTCTTCAACTCTGAGGCTTTTCTTTCGAGGAACCCGTATGGGTTTCCTTTGTAGCAATTGCTACGAACGGGTGGATGTCTGATTTTCCCTTTATCAATTACTTCTCTCCACCTGGCGGGTTTCCGCGGAACTACTTCGTCAAGTGTAAAACAATGTACGACGAATGTTTTTCGTACAAAAACAAGAAACGTTTGCGCAAGGCAAGGAATCTGTGGCTTACGAATGACTGTTTAGAAGCTACTCGCCACAAAAATGTCTTATTTGAATGGTTTATTAAGATTAGAAACACGCAGGACCTCGCGGCTTTCAAAAAGGATTGAAACAATACAAACAATTTTGTGCGCCATTACAAGGAGCATTACTTTGCAAATATATTCGGCAACAACACTGCGCATGAACCAGAGATTATATGGAGGAATCTAAGCAGTCTTCTAAACTACTGCCCCGATTCGAACGACAACCCAGCAAAAATAACAGTAATGGCAAAACTTTAACAGCGTAGAACTGGCAAACGCTTTTCTCGATTTCGTTGTTTCCATCCGAAGAACTACCCATGATGATGATTATATGAACTTTCTGCCGGCGTGGAACCACACGGTTCTTCCACAACTACGGCAAAAATTAGCTTCGCTTTTCTCTCATCAAAGCCTAGCAAATGTTGCGACAATGATGATTTACATGAAACGAGTCATGCACGTTACTGACATCATTGCTCCCTGTTAAATTGTGTTGTCATCCTAATATTCTTATCCAGAAAATTTCCTCAACGCCTACAAGTTGCCAAAGTGCCTCTCATATACAAAGCGGGGGTAGAAAGAACATGTTACACTACATACCAACATCGGATCTCACTGTGTTCTGTAAAGGTATAGACAAATTAATACATACGCCAATGACCTTTTTTGTTTGACAAAACATAAGTTTTATGCCAACATTCCAATGTGCGCCCGTTATAAAGAAAAATAAAAAAAAATAAAAAAAATAAAGAAACGTTCTACAGAGAGTGCACGTTTATGGCAGAAATAAATTATTCTAGACTCCTTTGAAAGCGGCCTTTTCGTGCTTGGAGGGCTTACTGATTATTGCAAAGCTTCGATTGTATAAGCCGTAGCAAACTTATGAATCTTTGTTATTATGGCGTTCGAGGAAATCTTCAGAATATATTAAGTAGCTATCCACGTTACCGCAAACAACAAGTGCGACTACATGCCCACTATATATCGATCGCATATGCCGACGACAATAGTCTATTTTTCTAATTCTCACCTGCGGAAACTTATATATCAAGCTAATGATGTACTTTCGCCGTGAGATAAGTTCAGTTCAGCAAAATCACCGGTTATATATATTGTGAGAACAAAAGCTGCAATAATTCGCGCTGAAAACAAAACTATTTTTTGAGTGTTTTATGTAAACGCTATTTGTGTTTACATAAACCTTACTCTTGGCTCTTCTAGCATTGAAGTTGTATCTGTCGTTAAGAGTATTGGAGTTCTATTCTATGAAAACATGTATTGGAAGGAACATGTTGAGAAGGTCCGTTCTAAATTGTCACGGACAGCTGGAGTTTTATCGAAGCTGCTGTTTCTTCTCCGGTCAGATATTAAGCTCTTATTATATAAGTCCATCTTCTCACCTGCTTTAACTTATTGCCACCTGACATCGGGCACGATTACCATAGGGAACTTAGAAAAAAATTCACAGATTGCAGAAGAAAGCAGCGCGAATAAAAGTGAACGTCCCCTATAATTGTCACACAAAGCCTATCTTTGATTACCTTCGTTTTGATACTTCTTTATGACATATAGATGCATTGTTATGAACCACTACAATGTAGGCGTTAAATATAATGACCTATTTATTATACAACTTGCAAATTTACCTAAGCGAACAAATACACATTACACAAGCACAAAAAAAAAAAAAGACGTGAGAATTCCGTTCCTAAAGGCCACCTAAGCTCAAGAAATGATGAAGTGCCTGTTACGAAGTGTACTAAACAATTTATAATTTGTGTAAAGAAAATTTATCCCGTGGTTGCCTAGTTTTATGCGCTTCTTTTTTTATGAGTGTTCCTCTTTTGTCTTTTTCAGTGACGTTTTACCTCAATTTTTCTATTGCAAATATTGGATGCGCACAAAGTATTTTACACAGAGACTTTATTTGTGAGTAGGCCACAACGGCACGCTGTCACTTGCTGTATCCTGCTGCCTGTGGGTTCAAACGAGGTGTAGACCTCTGTCGAGGCTTCTGTGGCTTTCCGCCTACACCCCTTAGCATCACTGTACTAATAGCGCTGTATGCTGAAATAAAGTGACTTTCAGAAGTTAACGCTCCGCGTGTCGTATACTATGGGTGCTACAAAAGGTTGCTGGCTCTTCCGCAATCATCAGTTGGAGTAAGCACGAAATAGCAAGCGGCAAAGGAGTTTGGTTTGAGATTATAGTAGCCGCAATCTTAAGATTGGTGTAGCGCACGTTCGCAACCGCCCACCCCACCATACCACAACATACCTTACCGTGCACTGGATCGTATGGACGCTGTCCAGAAAACCGGCTGAAGGGCGCACGGCCGGCAGTGAAAGACGCCAGGGAGAGCGCGCAAGGAAGAAAGAATTCTGTTGTTTTACGTGCCAAAACCACGATTTTATTTTGAGGCGCGCCGTATATAGTGGAGGACTGCGGAATAATTTTGACCACTAGGGGACCTTTAATGTCCCCCCAATGCACGGGAGACGAACGTTCTTGCATTTCGCCTCACTCGAAATGCAGCCGGCGCGGCCGGTATTTGATCTCGCGATTTCGTGCTTAGCAGCGCAACACCTTAAACGCTAAGTCATCGCGGCGGGTAGAAGCGCCTGAAGGAGGCGCGGCGTAGAGTGGCACCACCTCTCGAGATGACGCAAGACTCGCGCCGATAAACTCGCGGGCCGCTGGCTTTAGCGCTCAGCGCAAGAAGATGGCACCTAAGTGTATAGTGTCCCCTGTATCTGCCTTTTGAAAGTCGCTATTAGAAATGATAAATAAAACTTCAGCGTACAAGAAGTTACAGTTTCAGTGGTATTGTGAACGAACATTCTGGCGAACTCAGAAGCAATATTTTTTTGTAACTTGCTTGGGCAGTAACCAGCCTATATAATGCTGTCCTGTGCAATGGGTTTGGGGCCAGAGACCGCATTCTTAAAGTTCTCACTGGTTGCCTGGATGACCTCGTTTGAGTGCCCGGATAACGGCTCTGGCTTTTGGCTCAAGGTAACCTGAAGGTCGCCGACAACGGTAGCTAAAAGCGTTTCATGCTTAAAAGAGTGCGAGGGCGGGCCGAGATGGATTGTGGCTCGATGCACGCCATAGTCACGCGCGCCCAGGGTTGTAGGTCGCCTGATCAAGCGCGCGCTGGTAGAGGAAAGCCGGACGTCTCCTCCCCAGGCCCGCTCATGGGTGCACACGACTGTCTGCGCAGCTGAGCTCATATATGCGAAGCCCGGGGTTCCCAATCCAAGTGTTCTGCGGTGGGTTCAATGGCTGGGCGGGCCGAAATTGCTGGTGGCTTCACATGCGCTGTCCTTGTGCCAGTCTTCTGACACGAAGCGTTCGCTGCCGGCGTACTTCATCATGTCAGCGTTGTGACAGCAAGGCTCGCGGTTTTCGAGTGAGACCTGTTCATGGTCGATAATTATGCGTGCGTGACACCATGCTTGGTAATTTAATTAGTTAGGAAATGTTTACTGCAATTTGTACGGCTGATGAAACCGTGAAACCTACATCGTATAGTTCTTTAGCACATTTGTCTCCATATGAGTGCTTCCCCTTTTGGGTGAAACTGCTGTCTTTTATATTCAAAACACAAAGTGGAGAAACAATGAGGCAGTTGTGCAACAATAGAAATATGCTGTACTCCCATATGACGCGCACATAAATACACATGCCTTAGCCGCTGCCAAGTGCACTCCGTATTTCATCGAAAGTTTTTTCTAGGCTACCACTCAGGGCTTCTGGCGCCTCTATTACGCGAGACACTTCGGTACTCTAAGCGAAGTACTGGCTGTAAATTCGCGCTGCTTTTACGCCATGGATCCCGAAATCGACTGCCTTGCGCAGCTTTCAGATCATTATCGAATATCTAGCTCGTCATCTTGCAGTTTTCATGCGCGTTTCTCTTCCTACTCGACTTTCAGACTCACTTCAAAAGTGTCAGCGGTCGTTCTATTTTTGTTTGACAGTTTTCTAAGAATTACCGTCTCGGCGATGCCGTCCCCTCTACGGCAAATATTCACGCCCACTTTCACCTGAAACTTCTAAGGGGAGACTGCCAACATTTCGTCGGGCACTCGTTGTCTTTCCTTTATTTAACCAATGCAACAGGGCGTGTACACGCGGGAGCAAAGCTCAGAAAGCCACGGCACCAGCCAAAAATTAAATTATCTTCTAGCACATCTCTGGCAATGTGGGATCACTTCAATAGATTGCGTTGTTCGAACACGCGTACGCAGACTGTACCACTCGATTCCATACAGCATGCCCAAGTGTTAAAAAAAAATTTTTTTTCGCAGCGCCATTTCTAAATTTTTGGTCACGACTCCACATCTTTGTTAATATTGCCGCGCCAGTACTGCGATGCAGGAGAGGTCAACGAGTGTAGGCCTGAGCATTTTTGTCAAGGCGCAGTGAAGAAGAAAAAGTCGCAGTTGCGCTCGATATTAAAAAGGTGATCTGCCGCTGTGCCTCCTGAATAGCGCTCTACGACCCCCGTTTCTGACGTTGCGACACTGGTGGGGGTGCTGCAGCCTGCATCCCCATGCGGGCAACCCCTGTTCGGTGCCGTGCACCCAGTCCCGAAGCTCCGCTCTCGTAACGACTCCAGTACAGTGTTTCAGTCGGCGCGTGCTCGGCCTCAGCTCGGATTTCCCTCCCGCTGCGACTCTCACCGACATGGCTACATCATCGGCACTGCTCCCTCTTACTCCCTCCTTCACAGACGGCGCCTGGCCTTTCCCAGGTGACACTTGAACACCCTCGCGTGCCCGACAACTTCCACGGCGATGCTTTTGATGATTTTGAGGAGTGGCTTGACCAGTATGATCGTGTCGCTCTGGTCAACCTCTGGAACGATCAACAAAAACTCGCCCATGCTTATTTCGCGCTTGAAAATGGCGCTCGTACGTGGTACGGGAACAGGAAAATGAGCTTCGATATGTGGGGAAATTTACGGCGTCAGCTCTTCGATACATTCTCGAGTTCGGACCGGCGCGATTACGCGCAACAACTTATTGAGGCTAGGGTACAGAAACCCAACGAAACCGTCGCCATGTATGCGGAAGATACGGCCCGTTTGTTTAGCCGAGCTGACCTGGATATGACCGAGGCAAAGAAAGTGCGTCATTTTAGGCGGGGAAGGAAGGGACCGCTGTTTGCCCGGTCTTGTCCAAAACCCGCCAACAACAGTAGACTAATTCATCAAGGAAGCGACTGTCATGCTGCGGGTACTCGAGCAACGTTGCTGCCACTTCGACCGCCACCCAAACAACACACCAATCAGCTTCGCAGCTCAGATTATTGACCACACTTCTTTACGGGACATGATTCGTGAGATCCTGCATGAAGGGCTGCGAGCCCTCGGCCTTCCTCCTACGGAGTCGCCGGTCGTTTCTGTTGCCGAAGTCGTGCGCCAGGGGTTGTGGCAAGCTTTCTCCTCACCAGCGCCATGTCCAGAAACACATCCGCCGACCTACGCCTACGACCTCCTCCCCCTTCATCTCCGGTAGCACCATTACAGCCACGGCCTGCTCCCGTGCCGCGGTGGCAACGGGAGTCTGTTAGACGACCTTCAGTTCGCGGTACGGACTTGTGGCTTGCGGCCAACTGTCGACCACTCTGCTTCCACTGCGGTGAACCAGGCCGCATCGCGCGCCACTGCCCCTATCCTGACGCCGGAGTCGGCTCCTTTCGCCTGCTGCTTCCATGCACTACGACGACCGTCGCGCCCTGCGCAGTCATCAGCTCACGACCAGCCAGGCAGCTTCACCACGTCCTCGTTGGCAGTCCCCGTCCCTTGTACGTTACACTTCTCCAAACCGTCAGAGTTTCACCACTGACGTCGGCAGAGGTTATCACTCCCCTAGTCCGCACCGGGGAAACTAACGGCAGCGACCTCCGCGGGGAACTGGAACGTTGCCTGGCGCCGAGACGCCAAAAATACCCCCCATGTTCCCCACAAATACGACCTGACGACGACGACTACTAACGCCGACGACGACGATATGACGATGACGAATACTCACGCCGACAACGTTGCCCGTGCCGATCTCAGCATTCTGGTGGGTGGACATCACGTCACCGCACTTGATAACACTGGCGCAGACTTCTCGATTATGCGGCAAGAGCTGGCCGACCGAATTAGGAAAGCAAAGACGACGTGGACATGGCCCCACATCAGAAGTGCCGGGGGTCAGTTAACGACACCAACGGGCACATGCACTGTCCGAATCCACATCGGTAATTCCAGCCTCGTTGCCACTTTCGTCATATTCCCCGACTGCTGCAAATACCTCATCTTTGGGATGGCTTGTCTGCCAAATCACGGCGCAGTGATCAACATTCCGGAATGTATGCTGACATTTTCTGCCAGCCCATACGGTGACACGATAAATGACGGGCAACATGAGCGTTTGCCAATTGCCGACGACGTGACCATTCAGCCGCGATCCTGCCGCCTTGTATCTGTATCATGCATGAAGCTCTACCACGGGGATGGGATAGCGGAGCAAATCGTTGCACTATTGCTCACGCAAGGCGTTTCCATTGCTAGAGGCATAGTCGACATGACGCATGGGCATGCGGAAGTCCTTCTCACGGAATTTCAGCAACGAACGCCTTCCCATCCAGAAGAGTACCGCAATTGCCTACGGCGACGACGTCACCCAAGTTACCGATTATTTCGCTCTACAAGCAAGAACCGTCCTGCCCTCGACTCCTTTCTCTGTCGACGTCAGCTTCACTCTGTAGCCTTTCGAGCAGCAGCGCCTATTGGAGCTGATACACCAGTTCGAAGATTGCTTTTTGACTGTGTCAAAGGTCACGCATACACCACTGACCAAGCACCGTATCATCACGGATCATACTACGCTGCCGATTCGACAAAATCTCTACCGTGTAGCTCTAAAGGAACGTGAAGAGATTCAAAAGTAAATGGAGAAGACGCTCCAGGATGATGTAATACAGCCTTCCAAAAGCCCCTGGGCGTCACCCATGCTCTCAGTAAAAAAAAAAAAAAAAGACGGCCGTTTGCGATTCTGCATCGATTACCGCAAATTAAACCAGGTCACGAAGAAAAACGTCTATCCGCTGCCACGCATCGACGATTCTCTGGACAGGCTGCGGCATGCACGCTATTTTTCATGAATGGACCTACGAAGCGGGTATTGGCAGAACGAGGTCGAT
This sequence comes from Dermacentor variabilis, assembly GCF_050947875.1. Classification (NCBI taxonomy): domain Eukaryota; kingdom Metazoa; phylum Arthropoda; class Arachnida; order Ixodida; family Ixodidae; genus Dermacentor; species Dermacentor variabilis. The sequence goes on along the minus strand of NC_134572.1, from coordinate 175,069,621 downwards.
GAGAGAGATCGCGAGAAAACTGCCTTCATGACCTCCGACGGCCTTTACGAATTTAGGGTCCTTCCTTTCGGTTTGCGCTCAGTGCCTGCCACTTTTCATGGGCACCGTACATTCCGGCCTGAAGTGGCAAACATGCTTGGTGTATCAGACGACGTCATAGTGTTCTCAGCTACATTTGAGGAGCACCTAAGCCGGTTACTCACTGTTCTCGAAGCCATACGCTCGGCTGGCCTGACGTTAAAGCCCGAGAAATGTCATTTTGGTTTCAGTGAACTGTGCTTCCTCGGCCACGTCGTCAGTCACGAGGATGTACGACCTGATCCAGCCAAAATAGACGCTGCGGCAAAGTTCCCCACACCATCCGACAAGAAGACAGTGAGGTGCTTCTTGGGGATTTGCGCCTATTACCGACGCTTTATTGCGAATTTTTCATGTATTGCTGGCCGTTAACACGCTTGACACGAGACGATGTTCCCTTTCTGTGGGGGGGGGGGGGGGGTGGAATGAGCAAGTAGCATTTAGCAAACTACGCCTATGCCTGCGTACTGGTGCAGTGGCAAGACGGCTCCGAAAAAGTAATAGCCTACGCTAGCCGAACTCTCTCTCGTACGGAGGAAAACTACTCAACTACCGAGATGGAATGCCAAGCCGTGGTATGGGCGGTTATCAAATTTCGGCCGTATTTGCATGACCATTCATTCAAGGTTGTCAGCGACCATCATTCTCTTTGTTGGCTGACTAACTTGAAAGACCCATCTGACGGTCTGGCACGCTGGACTCTAAGGCTTCAGGGGTTCGACATGACCATCATTTACAAGTCAGCCAAGAGGCACACCGACGGCGGCTGCCTCTCGCGGTCACCCGTCGAGTCCGCAGGTAACGATCACATGGACGCTGCATATTTGGGTGTCGTCGATGCCGTCACTATTTCACAGGAGCAGCACCACGACCCAGAGCTGCTCCCACTCATTAATTTCTTGGAAGGCCGAAGTAAAGATATTCCGTGACACTATGCTACGGGACTGCCGTCGCTTTGTCTCCGGAACGATGTTCTATATAAGAACTTTTCTGCCAGTGGCAGCACGTACCGGCTCCTGGTACCGACATCACTTCGAAAAGAACTGCTAAAAGCATGCCACGATGAAACCACCGCAGGTCATCTAGGCTGCACGAGAACATTGTCCCGACTACGACGAAAGTAGTATTGGCCGAAGCTACCCGCTGCTGTAAAGCGTCACGTACAAACACGTGCGGGCTGTCGAAGACGCAAAACATCTCCCGGTAAGCCTGCAGGTCTCTTACATTCGGTCGAGGTACCATGCCAGCCGTTCGCCCAAGTTGGAATGGATTTCCTGGGCCCATTTCCAACTTACACAGCCGGCAACAGCTGGATCATTGTTGCCACCGATTACCTGACGTGCTACGCGGAGACGAAAGCTACACAGCGGGACACAGAAGCCGAAGCAGCTCATTATTTAATTGAAAACTTCGTCCTTAGGCACGGCGCCCAAAAAGTAGTCATCACAGACAGGGGAACTTCCTTCACTGCCGAACTTCTTGACTCGCGTCTCAGGCTCAGTGGTACAAGCCACCGGAAAAGAACCGCTTATCATCCGCAGACGAACAGACTAACCAAACACCTTAATAAGACCCTCACAGACAAGCTATGCACGTATGTCGACGTAGAACATAAGAACTGGCATCAGATTTTTCGCTACGTAACATTCGCCCACAATACCGCCCGCCAGGAAAGTACTGGAATGACACCGCTCAGTTTGGCCCACGGTTGCGAAGCCACGACAACCCTGGATGCCATGTTGCCGCACGAGTTTGACGACCTACCTGCCGACGTTGATGAATTTCCTCAGTGTTCCGAAGAAGCCAGACAGCTTGCCCGTGTACGTATCTTGATTAAGCAAGACCAAGATGCAAAATGGCACGATCTTCAACACAGGTGCGTTTTCTACACCCCCGGCGACGAAGTATGGGTCTGGATACCCATATGCCGTCGTGGGCTCTCCGAAAAACACCTACGACGTACTTTTGGTCGTACAGAGTGACCCACCGCCTGAGCGACGTGAATTACGAGGTCGTTCCCGACAGTGACAATAGCTCCAGCCGCCGCAAGCAATTACCCGAACTGGTGCATGTGGTACGGATGAAGCCGTACCTGTCGACCTAACTTTTGCTTTTTTGTTCTCGTTTTTTTGTGTGTGTGACTCTGTCCTGTTGTACTCTGTCCCATTGTCACGTTGTCCCGATTAATTTGCGCATCGGGACGATGCTTCCTTCGGAGGGAAGGAAATGCCGCGCCAGTACGCCGATGAACAAGAGGTCAACGACTGTAGGCATGAGCATTTATGTCAAGGCGCCTTGAAGAAGTCGCAGTTGCGCTCGATATTAGAAAGGCGACCTGCCGCTGTGCGCCCTGAACAACGCTCTACGACCCCTGTTGCTGACGTTGCGACAATATCATCTTATTTTACACAAATACCAAGGGAAAGTCTACGACAGTTGTTGGCAGCACTCAACTGCTATTCGATGTTTTATTTATTTTTTTTTCTAAAAGAAGCCTTCCCCATCTCTTACCATCTTGCACTTCTGGAGAAAAACGAAATAAGCAGAGAGAGAGAGAAAAAAAGAAAGAAAAGAAGCCGTGAGAAGTGATCGGGGCTTTCTAAAAGAAAATACAGTCGAAGACGGGAATGCCAGATGCTCTCGTAATAAGCGTAACACTGCCCCGCTGCGACAGTGCGCGCACTCACAGCAAGCGCAGTCCGCCTCGAAGCATCCCTTGTCGTCCCTGACGGAGCCCGGGTGGCAGACGTGTTGCGGCTTCTTGCACGGGTTTACGCACGCCACCATGCCCTCCAATCCTGGCAGCGGGACTGTGGAAGCAGTCAAGGGAGTGAATGGCTTTTGCAGTTCAAGGAAATCATTAAAAAATTCTGGGAATCTGTCACCAATACGAAGCATTGGGTCGCACGACGCATGTCATTGAATGCTTTAACAACGTCTTCGCTTTGTGCGTACTTGCCGTGCTCATTGTCCGTCTGGACGCTCGTGTTGATGTTTGCGTTTTTTCCAGCCATTTTCCACTGTGTCAATACGATCTTTTAAGCGAAGCTTGAAAGGTAAGCATGCCAATTGCTTATGAAGTCTATAGTGCGTGAGCTACAAAAGTTGAAACACGACGCATTTCGTACGACGTATTTGGCGGCGTAACGTTCTCGTTCTCCGGCGGTTTTGACGAAGGCGACACTAAGAAGTTTACGCAATTCAACTTCTTCCGCCATTTGGGTTCAGTTTAGGGCCATGACAAGCACACTGATACATATACAGTCTAAGTGCACAGTGTAACTGTAATAGAAGGTACAACAGCACCGAGAGAACTTCGGTGCACGCACCTACAGTGCTGAAGGATGCGGAAACTACATAGACGCAGCACGACATAACAAAACCCGGGGAGCGATAGTTCAAAAGCTTTGCAACAGATTTATTTGTTTTGGGAGTTGAAAATGAACGATTCTTTGTATGCCTGTGCAAGGGTAAGGTCTATTCGTTTCGTGCTGCACTTTGTGATACAGTCATTGGTGATGCAGCGACAGTCCCGTTCTCACGCTGCACCTGCCCGGCACCTTCCGCACGAGCCCTGTACTACTACTCCCTCTAGTGCAGAGAACGCGATTAACTCTTTCTGCACGAAGGCAGCTCCAAGTGAAACGAATGGCGACGTGGAGACGATGACGTGTTGAATTCGTGAAACGAACGGCAAGGCACATCAAGTTCTCCCACTCCAAAATTTGAGTTCCCCGAGCTGCAAGAGCCAGTGGAGCCCTCGACTGAGGGCCCCACCCAGACCTGCCATAACTCCGATCAACTGAGCAATAAAGTTTTTTCTCTGTCTCTTTCTCTCCCCACACCCAAATTTGAGTTGGCGGACCTCCAAATTTCAAGTTGACCCTCCTTTCAACTTCAAGTTAGCCAACCCCTAAATTTCAGTTGGCCCACCCCTACGATAAGCTTCTCCATGTATTTTATATGGAGCCGTATATATCCCTATGGGTATTCTTTTTATTTTATTTTTTTGTTAAATTGGTTCTCATCGCCTATCAAGCTACTAATCATACAAATTTACTGTTATAACGATTACATGTCTTAACTTCCCAAATTATGCATTTATTCCCAAATTATGCATTTTTGTGCAGATGCAACGCATTACACTTTGCGAGTGACGGGGCTAGGGTACTTTCCAAAAAATGCTTGCGCATTAAAACCGCAGCGCTGTACCTGACACTGTAGGCGAACTGTCGTTGTTCCTAAATGAGAGCAGCAGGAAGATAGCGACGACCACGCAGGACACGGAGCAGGCGGCCACACTCAGCTTGCCCTTCCTCTTGGTGCAGCCAGCCCTACTACGACCGTCGCTGTACTGGACAGTCTCGCTGGTTCTGCGGATGGGCCGAGACGTTTAGGGAAAGAGCGGTTCACTTTTATGAAAGCCCTAATGCTGAAATGGGCGTCGTTATCATCAGCCAGTTTTCATGTCCACTGCAGGACTGCACTGTTCGTCTCTTGGTACCCGTTGTGTAACTGAAATAGACCACCAGTTAACGGCCCTGCGGCAACGTGTTCAAGACGTCGAAACTAACCAAGAAATAAGTTGGTTACAAGTAATCAATTACATGTAATTTGACACGTACAAGTCTGCCGTGTTATTTTGTGTGCCGTGTTATCTGCTGTGTTATTGACTCTTATTTTTAATTTTCATTAACGACATAACCAGAAATATTGACTGTAACATCAAACTGTTTGCTGATGACTGTATCACCTACCAAACAATTAACACCTACGAAGACCATGTTTCGCTTAGCAACTCACTAGACCAGCTAAATGAATGGTGCAAAAAATGGCAAATGACGATAAACACAACTAAATCAGTTTGCATGACGGTAACAAGAAAAAAACAACCTTACGACTTTTCGTACTTTATTAACGGCACAATGCTAACGAAAGTTTACCAGCATAAATACCTAGGCATCACTCTAACTTCTGACCTGTGATGGGACGCGCACATTGCCAACGTGACCTCGAAGGCATTACGGAAGCTATTTTATCTCCGAAGATGTCTCCGCCTCGCACCAACGTCGACTAAGCTTCTCACGTATACTACTTTCGTTAGACCGGTTTTAGAGTACGCTAACACAGTTTGGTTTCCCCATTCAGTAACTAACATAACGAAACTGGAAAAAGTACAGCGAAAAGCGCTGCGGTTTATTTACAACAACTATAAGCGCGCAGATTCACCCACTAACCTTGCGGCTATGTCGGGTTTAGCGACGCTCTCATCAAGAGCGAAGCAAGCACGGCTCAAATTTTTGTTTAACTTGATTCACAACTATTATAAGATAGACCTAACAAAATACATATGATTTTCGCAGTCACGATCATCGAGACATAAACATGTACACGCTTTAACAGAATATTCATGCCATAATGACACATTCATGTACTCTTATTTCCCCCTCGTGATAAGGGAATGGGATCGCCTCGATCCTTGAGTCATTTCTGCAGACTCATTACCCAAGTTCACATCACGGTTAGGTTATATCAAGCAATAAGTAACGCATTTTTATTCACATAACATGCTTTGCAATTATTGTAAGCCGTGCTGATTATCGTTAAAGTGTTTACTATTATTTTTGTTCCCGTTTGCTTTACTTTTCATGATTTATTCTCTGTATTGGTGCGCATGTCTCCTAGAAATGTGATATCTATATTTGTTGTTTTTTTGCGTATTCTTGCCTTGTTCCTTTACGTTGCTTGTTTTGTGTATTGACACGCAATTTGTATGTGCACGTTTATTACCTTGTATTTCATTTTTGTACGTCCACCTGCCATGGTCCCTGATGGGACTGGCAGTATTAAAAATAAATAAATAAATATATATATATATATATATATGTATATATATATATATATATATATATATATATATATATATATATATATATATATATATATATATATATATATATATAAATATTTAATATACTTATTTTGGCCCTTTGTTAATGAAAGTAGAGATCAAACACTTTGCAAGAACCATGTCATGCAGGAGTGCCACTTGACGGGCTAAGCAACGTAGCATGTAAGGAGAATCGAGAGGAAACCTTCGGCCGAAAACATACGTTATCCTCCTTCACGCTTATGGCTCAATAGAAAAGAAAGGGTCGACGAATATTGTAGTTCAAATGATTCAATTATTAAATGGTCATTACGTCTCTCTATTCACTCTGCTTTTCGTGTTCCTTGTTCATTAATTTCGCATCTTATTCGAATCGTATTTCATGCTGAATGAATGAATGAATGAATAAAACTTTATTTCAAACGGCTCTTCGTCCGTGCCGTTCGCCGCTTCGGTGCCGTGTGATCATGTAGTAGCACCCGGAGCAGGGGGTGTGGTGACGCCCTGGACATGCCTTGTGTGTTGGACAATGAGCGACCAAAAATCGGCTCGGTGGGGTTCAGGCGGAGTGGTCCAGCTCTCCCAACAGTAAGGAATAGATGGGCTCAGGGAAGAGGTGGGGAGATAGTAAGACGAGGGCTGTGCACGGGGGCAGGTCCAGTACGTGTGGCGAACGTCGGTATAGCCGCCGCACACCGGACGTGCCGGATGGCCGCGGCGTTGTTCAATAATGTGTTGCATGGCGTCATTCGCCAATGTTAGAGTTTGAGCCTGACGAATTAGGGAGCCGTCATGGCGGGTGAAGGAGGGATCGGGGGCCGGAAGGGTACATGCAGACGAGCGCAGTTCGCGGAGCCTAGCGCGGCTTTGCTTGCGGTGTTCAGCGCGGTGCATTCTGGCGCAATAGGTGTCAGGCCATGGAATAGGAGCGCTCGGTATTTTAGACTCGCTAGCGAGGGAATGAGCACGCTCATATTCCTGTATCCCCTGATGGCCCGGCACCCACTCCAAGAGGACGTGTAGTGAGGGATGTTATTGCATGTGTAGCGCGATGGATGCCTCAATATGACAGGGAAGTAGGTGGTTTGCGAAAGAACGAAGGGCTTCCTGGCTGTCTGAGCGAACGGTTAGGGTTGGCGTGGAGTGAGGGGGGAATTGTAATGGCTTACGATATGGCAAGGATCTCTGCGTCGGTTGGAGACGGTACTCCGCTATGCCAACGAGTGATGTCACCCTGAGGGCCGATGACTGCCGTCATGGATACGGTCGGCGAGAAGGCGGCGTCAACATAGTAGGTGTCATGCGCTGGGTCAGTTAGATGGGTTGCCCGTGCCTCTCGCCTGCCTGCGTTGCGTTCGGAGTGCATATTCCAGGGTATCGGTCGGACTTCTATTCGAGGGATAGTTATCCATGGTGGAGGGTCGATGGAAAGAGGTGGAAGTGGTGAAGTGTCGTGTCCCAACATTCGCAGGATGGCGCGTCCTTGGGACGAGGTGCTCAGACGGAGATGCTGAGACTCCCGGTGTGCTTGGACCTTCACATCCAAGGTGTTGTGCAGGGTTGCGCGTTCAACATCGATGCTACGGGCGTACCTGGGAACATCATGCTGAGCTACGTCGACCTTGTCTTCCTCAGCGTGACACTTGGTTTGAGCTTCTTATTTTGACCATGAGGCAAGGTGGGCCGATGTCGGAAATAGCTATTGCAATGTTTGGTGCAATGTGCATAATTTTTTACTAGATTGGCGCTAAATACGTAAGTACCGCTAATTTTTAAAGCGAAGCTTTTTTGCATCTTCCTTCGACTTTCCTACTGCTGCTGCGGCTGCTGCTGTGCGGCACACCGGGTCTTGAGGAGGGGGAGATTCAGAGCGTGTGTATACGTGAGAGGAGCGAATAAGAGAGGAAAGGTGACGCAAGAAACACGTTTTCACACCAACATGTCGAATGTGCACAATATCCTCCGGAGCTCTCTAGGTTTCTTCACATTATCCAATTGACAGCTGTAATTATCCTTGACTGCCCTCAGAAGCATTGCAGAAACTGCAGCGCTTTCCTTTATACTAACTTTCGAGTCCCGAGGGGGCGTAGGTAGAACTGTAGAGAAGAGGAAGGAGAAGATACAGTTCCCATACAAGCAAGAAGAGGGAAGGCGACGTGAGAAGGCAAGGAAACTACTACTATACGACAGCGTTTGCGGGGAAACTGGATAAGCTTAAGTTCAAGGTACGGTACAGAACGTTGCTGCTATTTCTGAAAAATAAACACCATGCAAATATGTCAGACGGACAAACTACGCAGAGCGTGCAGAAGCAGAGGGGTATTAATTAAAGCGCACCGTAGGGTCCAGGCGACACTACGCAAGCGTTCGACTGTCGAATCAGCACTTCTGTGTCCGCCGCGGTAGCTTTGTGGCTATGACATTGCTAGAGGTCACGGATTTGATTCCAACAGAATAAGCCACATGTAGACATGAGCAAAATAGAAAACGCTCATGCACGTAAATTTAGGGACTTGTTAAATGGCCCCATGGTGTCAAAATCATAATCCAAAGAAGGGGTAAGGCGTGCAGGCACAGACACAAGAGGAGAGAAATGGTCAACACGAACGCCACTAGAAATGAAGCTTCATCAAATCTTTTTGTCATTCATTTAATCATCCTTATTCACCCCCATTCCGTACCCCTGTATGCCCTTAGGCATTTACCCTCGCATTAAAAAACATGAAGCTTACAACGACAGAAAGTTGAGCTAGTAGGTAAGGGCTCATAATGCAAAGAAGGGGTAAGGCGTGCAGACACGGACACAATCCTTACCAACTAGCTCAGCTTTCTGCCGTTCTAAGCTTCATTTCTAGCGGCGGTCGTGTTGTCCACTTTCCTCCCCCTGTGTCCGTGTCTGAACGCCTTACCCATTCTTTGCATTATGAATCCTTACCAACCAGCTCAGGTTTCTGTCGTTCTAAGTGCCAAAATTAATCCGGAGTGCGTTATTACGGCGTGCCTCAAAATTTGATAGTGGTTTTGGCACGTACCAGTCCCATAATCCACTTCAAGTGTAATACTTCTGCCACGGTGAGATGTGTCATGTGAGAGGCAATGACAATGGTCAACCCTCTCAGAGGTTATGAATTAGGGTCCACAACAACGCCTCCAGCAAACACCTCTCCCTGTGCGTTCTGTGTACTACGCCGACAAACAGCAGTGATGCACGCAAGGTAACGTTTAACATCAACTCACCAGTCTCATGTTAGACTGAACGTTGAAGAAATTAAGCTATAGCCGTCAACATCACCGCTAATTATCGTCAATCGAAGCATCCAGCAAGAAAAGCTTCGCTTACATTGATTCTCACAGTGCGTGGGAACTGCATACTTTTCCAACCGTGCGAATAATTCTCACTTCTTGTGGGCTCCGCCGAAGCCGCCTTGCAGACGCCATTGGTTTTTCACTTTCAAAAGACCTTTTCGACTTCGCGGTTCAGCTTAGAAAAATATTTTGTTTTGCTTAAACATAAAGCAAAATTATGGCACAGTCTTAACCTAAACCTAATAATGTCTATAATGCTGAAACAGTATGGCGATTTATGTAGTAGTTAAATAAACAAATGTAAAATTAAAATCCATCACCTGTCAGAGTACTACTTAATTATGGGGTTTTACGTGCCAAAACCACTTTCTGATTATGAGGCACGCCGTAGTGGAGGACTCCGGAAATTTCGACCACCTGGGGTTCTTTAACGTGCACCTAAATCTAAGTACACGGGTGTTTTCGCCCCCATCGAAATGCGGATGCCGTGGCCGGGATTCGATCCCGCGACCTCGTGCTCAGCAGCACAACACCATAGCCACTGAGCAATCACGGCGGGTTGTCAGAGTACGATCGAAGTCAGCGAAAAGGGCAACCTACCTCCGGATTGGTGGGACCTGATGTCATTGGCCTCCTGACACCGGATTGGGGCAAGTGACCAAACAATGATCACGCAAGGCATAAAAGGAGTTACGGACGGCGGGAGTGATGGGCGACTACTTCTTCATCATCACCGTTTCTGTTTTACTTTGCATATTCTTGTACATTTGTAAATATATACGTGTTTGTCTAACGTCCTGAATATCGGACCCAGCCTCACGTTCACTTACCCCTCTACGAGGAAAGTGGATCTCACGTCTTCGAACCCCGAATCGTAACAACTATTGAACTAATTGAATTTCTCCTAATAAAATGCGTCAGAAAATTTGTAAAATTCGACTTACGTACAACCTGCAGACATGATATCATGGGATTTTAATTTTTTAATATACTAAAAACAAAATTATGGTACACGGAAACTCAAACACAACGCCTTCCAGCTACCGTTTCTTATTGTGCGAGCAAAACTCCGCGCACGGACACGAAAAATCCCGACAAACTAGAGGCTAACAGCTTCGGTACAAAACTTTGGCGGGGATGAGTTTCGAACCTACAAATTCCCGCTAACAAGCCGAGTGTCTTAACCACTAGGATAAGCATCCACGTGTGCAGAACATGAATATATCTGAACCATATGGAGGGATTGTACCGATGGTACTAAACAAATGTCAAAGGAAAAGAGTTTCCGTGAAGGTCTTCGATTACGCGATGTTGTAAAAGCCATCTCAAGCACCACATGTAGCGGCGACTTGGAGCATTGTGGACATCAGGCAAATTCTGATTTTTCGATAATTGAATGCCAAACACGTCATATTCCCGATGCGTTTCGGTGGTCGCGGGATATGCGTTTCGTTGGGGCGTTCCTTCACCGACCGGCATGGAACCAATCTCTGAGGGCTCAGGTGCCATACGTCGCGCAATACACGCAGATAAGCAGTAAATGAGTTGATAAGGATAAGCTGTGATGAGGGGTTATATGGGTCTCATCGCGGTTTATCATGCTTCGACGCGGATAGACAAGGTGGTAAAGAGCAATAAGGGCATATGGTAATCTGAGCAGTTCTGGTAACGTTATTAAGCAAACATAAGGGTTATTAAGGGGAGGGTGAAGTCCGATAAGGTTGATAAAGACCGATGGAATTTGGTAAGGGTCACATAATGTCCGGTAACTTTAATAAAGACAGATAAAAGTTGATAAAGGTTGGACCGACTGCGATAAGGTTGATATCCGCTGATAAAGGTTGATCACGGTCGGATCGAGTCCGCTAAAGTGGATAACCGATAAGGGTTTATAAGTTTCGGATGCAGTACGATAAGGTTGAGAACGACAGGTAATGGTTGATAGAGGTTTGTACTGGTCGGATCAAGTTTCATAACATTGATAATGACACCGGGCTGCGTGGACATGATCAAGTGGCACCATGCTTACGCATACTTAGGCAAGTTTCCGCGTGCATTTTTTTGTCCTTAAGCCGGGTTTTTCCCCGAGGCGGGCATTACTTCCACGAGCAATCGCAACACATATTGAACCAATTGCCAGACATTCGCTAATTTATTTCTTAATTCATTACTTTACGGCACACATTGATTTACGAGTTGTAGTCGGTGAGCTTGCGAGACCTATCTATTTGAAAGGAATCTCTAGGATGACACAAGTTTCGTGATATCATTTAGCAAAGTGTGGGATAAAATACATGGGGCTTTCAGTTACTTTTGTGCTTAAACGCCTAAAAGACCGTTCTGTTAAAAAAAAGTAAGTGGAACACTCGTGCATAATTACGGCGAGTTTGATGGCGGATAGCTCCAATGTATGCCTCTCTGAATAATGCAGCTCGAGGACTAGAACTATTTATTCGGCAACAGACGATATTGACACGCGTACTTATCTTTATCGGGCGACCACGTTTCGCCACCTAACAGATGTTATCGCACAGCGCGGGACGCGCCTGCATGCATCCGAAGTTTCTCGAAAGTTATCGATGCTTCTATCCCGTTGTCTGTTGTCGCCGAACCTTGTGCTATCAGATTTCATCGCGTGACGCGAATGGAGTAGAACTTTGTGGAAGGCACGCGGGTCCCAACAATTAGTCTGGAACATTCGACGACTGTTGTATAAAAGCCGACGCGCTTGACCCGCTGACCAGATTTTCGACGATCGCCGACTGTGTTCGCCGCTATCGTTGTGCTATAAGTGTAGCCTGTTTTGTGGGCACAGGCTCGCCCAATAAAATTTAGTTTTGTCGGACTTTCTTCTCTTCGGGCGATTGCCTATCGCACGCCCCCATTGACCCGCCGCCGCAAGGTGACGAGGATAACGACGCCTTCCTTGGAATAATAAGCGCGGAAGACTTCGCCGAACAGCAACGAGGAGACCCGGAGCTAAAAGCTCTAGTCGAGTATTTGGAAGGGCACACCGACGTTGTCCCTAGGGCATTTAAGCGTGGATTGTCTTCGTTCACGCTACAAAACAACCTGCTCGTGAAGCAGAACTTCTCACCAGTCCGCGCCAGCTACCTTCTTGCTGTACCGTCAGCGCTGCGTCCAGAAATACTGCACGCCCTACACGACGATCCAACCGCTGGGCACCTCGGATTCTCCCGGACGCTGTCGAGAATACAGGAAAGGTATTACTGGCCGCGTCTGACCGCCGACGTCGCCCATTACGTCAAGACATGCCGAGAGTGTCAGCGTCGCAAGACACCACCGACAAGGCCAGCAGGATTACTACAGCCGATCGAACCTCCTCGCCGACCATTCCAGCAGATTGGGATGGATTTGTTGGGGCCGTTTCCGATGTCAACATTCGGGAATAAGTGGATCGTCGTGGCGACGGACTATCTCACCCGCTTTGCTGAAACTAAAGCTCTACCAAAAGGCAGCGCAGCCGAAGTGGCGAAATTTTTCGTCGAGAACATCCTGCTGCGACATGGTGCCCCAGAAGTGCTCATCGCCGACAGAGGAACGGCTTTTACAGCAGAGCTCGTCCAAGCGATTCTGCAGTACAGCCAGACAAGCCGCAGGAGGACAACTGCCTACCATCCGCAGACGAATGGTCAAACGGAGCGCCTGAACAAGACCCTCGCCGACATGCTAGCAATGTACGTCGACGTCGAACACAAGACGTGGGACGCTGTCCTGCCGTACGTAACCTTTGCGTACAACACGGTGGTGCAAGAAACAACACAGATCACGCCATTTAAACTGGTTTACGGCAGGAACCCGACGACGACGCTCGACGCCATGCTGCCTCACGTCACTGACGAAGAGAATCTTGACGTCGCTACCTATCTCCAGCGCGCCGAAGAAGCCCGACAGCTCGCCCGCCTACGGATCAAGAACCAACAGAGGACCGACAGCCGACACTACAACCTCCGACGACGCTTCGTCGAGTACCATCCCGGAGACCGTGTTTGGGTTTGGACCCCGATACGCCGACGAGGACTGAGTGAGAAACTACTGCGCCGCTATTTCGGACCATACAAGGTCATTCGACGTATTGGCGCACTGGACTATGAGGTCGTGCCAGACGGAATTTCGCATTCACAGCGGCGCCGCGCACGATCTAAAGTGGTCCACGTGGTGCGTCTGAAACCTATTTACGCACGCTGACGAACTTCCTTATTTTGTTTTGTTGTTTTCTTCGCTACGGGTGTTTTCTTTACTTTCGTTTGTATGCAGCATCGGGTCGATGCTTTTTAAGAGGGGGGTATTGACACGCGTACTTATCTTTATCGGGCGACCACGTTTCGCCACCTAACAAATGTTATCGCACAGCGCGGGACGCGCCTGCATGTATCCGAAGTTTCTGGAAAGTTATCGATGCTTCTATCCCGTTGTCTGTTGTCGCCGAACCTTGTGCTATCAGATTTCATCGCGTGACGCGAATGGTGTAGAACTTTGTGGAAGGCACGCGGGTCCCAACGATTAGTCTGGAACATTCGACGACTGTTGTATAAAAGCCGACGCGCTTGACCCGCTGACCAGATTTTCGACGATCGCCGACTGTGTTCGCCGCTATCGTTGTGCTATAAGTGTAGCCTGTTTTGTGGGCACAGGTTCGCCCAATAAAATTTAGTTTTGTCGTTCACAGTGGTGCTACTGTGTTCTTCAACGTCACCACTACGTGACAATATTTAAATGCTCCGGAAAACTTAAAAACGATCACCCGGTAATTTGGTTTCGGCTTACATTCTTACTCTTGAAACTGAGAAACGGAAGACTGTACCTTTTATGTTCATTCAGGATAAGCAGACGGATTCGGCGATAGAGCTCTTAAACAGGTGTACTGCTGTCTTTTAGCACTAGTTTCACCGATGTGTCAGATATCAGTCCTAGTGCCGGCTCAAACACTTCTGGAGATTTTTGGCCGACTGCGGCTGATTTAGCAACACCGATATTACACACGTTCATGCAATGCAGCTTCAAAGGCTCTAGCCAATTACCGTCCAACAACAAAGTGTCACAACTTTGTGGTGTTCGGACCACATAAAGGCAAAGTCGCGGTTTGGCCGTTGTGCTATACGTGCACCGCAACTTGCCTGTAATTGACAGCGGGACACCTCCGTACGTTTATAGCCGTAAACTAGAAGTTTCTAGAGGTAAGTCAGACCAGTATTGCCGGTACATCTTTTCTGTTATGATGGACACAGATACTCCTGTGTCAACTTGCATTTTGACATAGCTACCTGCCACCTTAACTTTCACAATGTAGCTACAGCAATTACTCTGACATGAAAAAATATGGCTAAGCAAAATATCGTCTTGATCACTTATGCCGTCCGAGTCACCGGAGCCTTCTAAACCAGTGCTCTCTTCAAGGGCGTGTACAGAATGTGGCGTCGTTCTGCAGACCCTTGCCAGGTGCCCCACCTTTTTGCAGGCATGGAATCGATATTTGCGAAAGGGGAAGGAAGGTTGCGGTGTTATGCGCTGATCCGCAACCTGCCTCGGGTTTGATCCATCTCGGATTTTCGTTGTTGGAGTTGCTGGACTAGGTTCACCTCGCTGAGTTCTTTAGGGTGAATATTCCTTGTTTCTGTGTCAACGAGTTCCCCGCTTTTGGCAAGGGTACTCTTCTTGAGAAGCTCGGCTTGTGCGGTTTCGTTTCTCAGTCCGGCCACAAAACGGTCCCGCAAAGCGCCATCCAGGAATTGCTCGAGCTCACAGGATGCCGTCAACCTTTTCAGTTCTAATGCAAACGCAGCAACTGGTTCGTTTTCTTACTGCGACCGACGGTTGAACCGTAATCTTTCCGTTAATACCAAGGGCTTCGGTGAATAGTGCCCTTTGAGAGCCGTGATCAATTCGCCGTATTTTTTGGCTTCAGGCTTCACTGGGGCCAACAGTTTCTTCGACGTGGGGTAGGCCTGTTTTCCAATGGCAGTCACAAAAGCGCATACCTTCAAGTCATCGCTGACCTGGGTGGAACGGATGTAGTGTTCAAAGCGTTCCACATAAGATTCGAAATCTTCGTCTCCCTCCTCCGTGAACGGCTCGATGCGGCCGAAGAAAGCCGTGTTGTCCGCCTGGACACCTGCTGTGCCCAAAGTGCTAGGGCCGCAACCAGCGCTTCAGCCGTGGCCCGGCTATCGTCCGCTATGAGAATCCCATCCTCGTCGCAACTGTTGTGTCTTCAAGCGATGATGATGATTGAAGTTTATTGGCGCAAGGGCATCTGAGGCCAAAGAGCGCCAGGACATGTGTTTTGGTTTCGTAAAATTGCGAGTTTAGGACAATGACTTAAAGGCTGTATAGAGGCCTACACGTAAGATAAATCTATGAATACTAGCGCATCAATTATAAAATAATTACTAAGATTAATATAAGGCCTTTAATGCGTTGGCTACAGGCACACATGTTGAATTATTCTTGATTTCCGAGTCTGTTGCTGTACAATTCTTGACTACGCAAGAAGTGCAAGAGGTCAGACGTACTTTGTACATCAGATTGTACTTCACCTGTGAGGCACAATCTGATGGTTAGGATGGTGTCTTCAAGTACGCAGTAGCCTACTTGCCAGAACACATGTTTATTGCCACTTTCAATGCAATGGAAAAAACCCAAGGCACTTACGTGGCCGTCTTATATACCTATACAGAGCTACTAATCAGTGACATCACAGAGACACACACGCAGGCTTGTGCGTACTATCTCAGGTACAACAATTCAAGACGTCAGTGGCGTCAGAGCGCTACTCACCTTCTATCTAAAGGGTAATTATGCAACAAATTCAATTTGTGGTACCACAGCCAACTTCGGACAAGTTTCTTAAAGAAATCGGAAACCATGTATTGCTTGTACGAACACCTCCATGATGTATTGTGTACGTCTTTCACTTTTTTTGCATCTACGAAGCCATAATATGCAAGTAGTTATATGCATAATTTGGATGCAAGCCTCCTCCTGAAAATCTCTGAATGATGGTGATATGAATGAATGAATGAATGAATGAATGGATTGATGAATGAATGAATGAATGAATGAATGAATGAGTGAATGAATGAATAAATAAATAAATAAATAAATAAATAAATAAATAAATAAATAAATAAATAAATAAATAAAAAAATAAATAAATTTTATGTTATTTTTATGGCACGAAAGCCAGAACCATCTTTCCTATTTGCTCCTCTCCAAGGGAGAGTAGAGCGAAATATTAAATGCCAAAATATTTTTTTGAAACTTTTTGTTCGTTTTGCAGGTTAATACGTTGTGTAATAGAAGAGAAAATAAAGGCCACACTTCTGTCTCTCGCATTTCGCCCCAGAACTTCAGCACCTGCGCGTCATGGCGACGCCATATAGTAGAAAGAACTTTTTAGTGTCGTGTTTACGCAGGTAAAATCCATGACATCATCGCTACTTGGTGTGGGAACTTCAACAGGGCGTCATCATCAGTACCTAATTTATGCGTTTGCTTTTCTTTTACCTTACTACACCACTTCTGCCAGTAAAAGTGCTTCTCCCTTTTTTTGGCGTTATATAGGCGTAATTTAGAAATACTGTTCAATTTATTTTTCTCCTTTCCATCACTTAACATTAGTAAGGGTCTTGTGCTGCCATTATGCAGGTGTGAATTTTCCACGATAAGAGTTTCATTGACAACTTTCATCTTTCGAGGATACTAGAAAAAACATGTCAAATTCCTAAGCTCGCCACGCTAACCAAGGCGGAAGACTGAAAGCGCCACAGCTGTACTTACTCGGGTTGTTCTGAAATATAGAAGCATGCGATTAGGAGCCTGAAACTCCAAGGGTTCAACGAAAATATAGGTCGAATTGAATTAAGACAAAACCCTCCTCAATATACAAACCTGCGCATCGCTAATAATATTGCGGATGCAGTGCTAGGTAATTACTCAAACGGCAAGCTTTCCCTACGCTCATCATGTGTTCGTACCCTGTCGGAAGTACGTGGCGTTTTTGATTGCGCATGAGAGCAACAACAGAGGAAGAGGAGGAGGATGTTGCAGGCTGTTGTAGGCTTAAGGTGAATGCAGCCTTGAAAGACAAACCGGCAATAGCTCCGCCCTAGTGCCCCCTTTCAGTAAGGTTTAAGAAATTGTAAGGTATGCGGTAGTTCGTTCAGCTCATCAACATTCAGAAGCGCAGACACAGGCGGATGAACGAGATGACGCGCACAACGCGGCGCCACAAGACATAAGCACGTAGCTTGAAAGCCATACCGTCTGCTACAGGACAAGACCACATCACATAAGAACTTGAGAAGTCAGGAGACCACCTCCATTTGTTGATAGATTACCCTCTATAGTTTTCCCTGCTCAAGGTAACGGAACATATCCCGGTGAGTAACGCACGCTAACACATGCTGTCTAACTGTTGTCTAGATGCTTTAAACACAATTCCTTTGTTTAAGATAGACAGGTTATCTCACCACTGCGATCGGGACGGGATGAAGACATCTTCACAGATCCTCTTGCAGCGCGCTTCTTCTTCCACGCCTTCTGCTACTTGTTTCTCTAGTAGATGTTAGTCGGAAATACTCACTTTGGGAGATAGCCCAACAATTAGGTAGCTATAAAATGAACATAAATTTAGCACTAAAGCTGAGATTAGGTAGATTAGAAACAAAATAAAGAAATTAGAGAGCATATATTTATAAAGTTCCGGCATTACCACTACGCCTTCAACCATTTATACCTACTGATGATGATGATCATGATGACCCTATATTACGGCTCACACCCACTCTGGAGGATTGGCCACGAATTGGGCGCCTCAATGTTTACATAATATTTCAAGAAACTACAAGTAATGTGCGATTGAGCAATCGAGAGAGACAGATTAACAATTTCCCTACATAGAAGGATTTCTAATACTAATGTTAGGATTTAACAAAAATATTACTAACAGATGCTATAAAAGACGGAATTTAAAATTCGATTCGTTTTGTTGACTGAATGAAGCCACAGACGGCATCAAAGACTGGCTAAAACCGGTTAGTGAGGAACAGAAAGTTAGTACTATTTCCTACGTTAAGTTTACCCATAGTTTGCAAGCGGAATTTTCAGGAAGTATTTTTCTTAGGAATTTATACTGGCGGTATATTAAAAGATGGTGTTCTATGATTTTTTTTCTAGGCAGAATTGACGCAGATGCGATATCACTAGACCCGTCCGGGTGTAAGTATAGTTTAATGGGGGGACAGGGTAGCGTAATCTGGTGATCATTACTTCCGACTGTCTTGACGGACACCACTGCATTTCCCACGGAAAATTTCAGGTGCTGAAATTCTGTACATGATCTTATTGTCACAATGACATATCTGCAAATTGAAATATTTCCATATCTAATCACTCTTATCAGTGTCACTACTGGAGGAACCGATATTATCGGTCCAATGAGTGATGCTCGCGCTAATGAATTGGCCATTTCATTTAAATGTAATCTAGAGTGACCTGGTACCCAAAATAGTTGTACAAGATTCAGTCACGGAGGATGTAAAGCTAGGAACGCCTCTAGGGCTGGCGAAGTGCATGAAGCTGTAAGCGAAGTACAGACGGAAAGAAAATTTGTTATAATAGCCACACTGATTACATTGAACGGCAGTTTCCGCAGTGCTAGAATACTTTCCAAGAGCTTAGCTTCAAAGATGGGAGGGAAATCTGGCAACCTCAAGGAGAATGACCAGCCGAGCGAAAGCGAGAAAATGCCTACGCCCACCTTATCGTCGTTCACGGAAGCGTCTGTGACTGTTATATATTTTTATGCACGTGGGCAAGGTAATCTTGCAGGCGGTTATTTAAAAACCCGACTCTCTGAAACTTCGGGTCTTGGGAGAAAATGTAATCAAATTCGATCTTATTATTCTGATTCGAGTCATATGATGCAATCACGTCCCGAATGTTCAAATTTAGACAATCTATATGCTTTTGTACAAAAACATGGCTAAGCATGGCTAAAGAGTAAAAAACATGGCTAATGAGGAAAGAAGAAGGAGTTTGGATCATTGATAAAGACATTTTCAGATCTTCTAAGCGAAAAACTGTAAAATTTTATAACCATTTGTACCGTTAAGGTGCGGAATCATAGGGCAATGTTAGCAGGCGCGCTTCCTTATGAAGAACGTTGTTTGCCACAAACTTAGGGAGTCCCAGACTCAGGCGAAGTGCTTCGCGCTCGCAAAAAACCAGATGCTTAGTTTTATAAGCAACGTCGCCTGAGAACATTACAACCAGAATTCTAATATTAGGCACATGTACATTTTTCATATCATTAGCAGAGAGTCCTTACGTAGGCCATATTGTCGGTTTCTCAGTTTGTGCAGTAAACTTAAAGCACGTTAGGCCATATATGATGCACTTCTTGTGTGGACTCCTGCTGAGTTTTCCATCATAAATGATTCCTAAATATTTAAGAGACAACCTGGGGAATGAGATTTTGTTTATAAAATATAGAATTTGAAATCGAATCTATTAGCGGGAACACCTAGATTGCGCTTTTACTTATGCTTAACGATATGCAAATTGCCTAAAGCAATGCATCAAGCCTACTCATGCATCTTTAAAATTTTGTATATATTGAGTAAATCTCACGGTCAGACGCGAAGAATGCAATATCGTCTGCACAAACGTAAACATGCACGCCCTCACTAGCTGGGATGGATCTCATTATTATGTGAAATAATATTGGAGATAGAAGTGGTCCTTGGGGCACATGGTGAGTCTGTGAATATAGAAGAGGAGCAGCCACACTTAGAACAAAATTCGCTTGATCTCAAAAGTTCTACAAACTATGCTATAATATATTTTGGAAAATTGTGTCTTTGTAGGTTATTCAGTAAAATTGAATGTTCAACACTG
Source organism: Dermacentor variabilis (assembly GCF_050947875.1). Lineage (NCBI taxonomy): Eukaryota > Metazoa > Arthropoda > Arachnida > Ixodida > Ixodidae > Dermacentor > Dermacentor variabilis. The sequence goes on along the minus strand of NC_134572.1, from coordinate 175,049,427 downwards.
TCATAAGCTTTAGCTATATCTAGTGTCAATTAAGCAGCATATCTTATTTTTCTAGCAAGTTGCATGCGGGTCTCTAAATCCGCATGGACACACCATATTGAGAATTAAACTGTTGAGCCTATCTGATTTGGATTTAACATTAAATTATCTGTCCTCCAGACCGTAATTCTGTAACGTAGACCCTTCTCTACGAGCTTAACAATATTAGAAGAGAAATAGGTCTGACCTTTTTCTAAAGTATAATCTACTCCTTGTTTTTTAGATATCAGAATTACATTACCTAATTTTTCATCATATGACATCCAGGGGTTTAACGAATAGCTTATAATGTTTACATGGCCACAAGAAGATAGTTGGCATAAGATTTTTATCACATGCACTGAAATTCCACTAGAACCACGAGATAAGGGTAAGTATCGAATCACTTGAGCTAATTCAGGCGATGCAACTTCAATGAAGTCTGACGTTAGTGCCGGTTGTTGCAAGTTATATGACTTAGACAATGTGAATCTACACCCCAAGCCTCCACCAATGAGTTCGAGAGATAATGCCATTTCATCTGACGACAGAATTACATAGCCAGTATTAAGTGGTGATGGAAGAATTTTGCGATCTCTCATATATAAACAGCGTTTTTATATTTTTAGGTTTTGAAAGGAAATCGTTGTTCTTCCTATCGTAATCTTCTTTAGCATGAGTGCTTGTGCATTTAAATACAGCAGCGTGAAATTTACAATCAACCTAATTTTCGGGGACTGGTTATAAAGAAGTTGCTTCCGAGCTGCCTCTCGTCGTCGGTGGTGTCGTGTACAGTCTGGATTCCACCAAGGACTACAAGAGGCTCTCCTGGCAGATCCAACAGTAAATTCAGCTTTTATTGCATGATCTCTTGATTGGAATACAAAGTTTCATAAATTTGGTGCCTTCACACTCTTCAGAACGGAAAGTCAAATGTGCTGTCAGATCTTTTTTAGATTTATTGTAGTTTACAAATACTCGGAGCCGAGATCGTGATGACATTATTGGGCAAGCAATTTCAAACATGATTCAGAGTGGTCACTGTTGGTGCCACATTTCAAGGCTGTCCAGGAGGAACTAGTGAGGAACAAGCTTACAAAACTTAAATCCAAGGCTGAGCGGGACAGATCGCTGTTTCCGTGGGTTGTATGCGCGAAATATATAATATATGCCCATATTTATAATATATGCCTTTCTACCGGTGTGTTCCCGTATAAAATGCAGATGGCAAAAGTAGTTGCATTGTTCAAGAAAGGTGACAAAACAGCCCTACCTAATTATAGACCTGTGTCTATTCTCCCTATATTTTCGAACTGCTTGGAAAAAATAATTTTTTGCAGAATATCAGACTTTCTGGACAAGCACAACTTGATAACTAAGCATCAGTACGCTTTCCGGAAAAATATGTCAACACAGCTAGCTTTGCTTGAACAGAAAGAACTAATTCTAAATAATTTTGAGAAACGTTTGCTAACATTGGGAGTATTTGTCGATTTTTCAAAAGCCTTTGATTCTACAAATCATGATCTCTTGCTTAGTAAGTTAAACCACTACGGTATACGCGGCAATGCACTTGACTTGATTAGGTCGTATCTTGGTCATAGAAAGCAGTTTGTACAAGTAAATAGCTTTAAATCTGAAGTTCGGTCGGTCAATGTAGGTGTACCCCAGGGCAGTATTTTAGGGCCCCTCCTCTTTAATATCTTTATTAATGATTTAGGAAACATTGATGTTGATACGCGTTACGTAATCTATGCTGATGACACTACGTTATTCTTTTCATCTAACCGCCCTGCCGAATTGATTATAAGAGCCAATGCAGTTTTGAATAAACTATACACATGGTCATCTGACAACGGTTTGACTATCAATTCACAAAAAAAATAAGGCGGTGCTATTTCGCGCTAAGAACACGCAAATTACTCTAGAGGAAGATTTGCTAATGAACAATTATAAAATTGAACTTGTACACTCGGTGAAATCGTTAGGTGTATTTTTTGATCATACTATGACGTGGCAGAGCCATATAGATTTTCTTGCTAGTAAGCTTTCACAAATCACTGGAATATTTTATTCCTTGAACTATCTTCCTCGCTTTATTAAGTGCTTGTTATATAATTCACTTTTTCTCAGCCATTTAAATTATTGTTGTTCGGTCTGGGCTACTACTTCTGACACAAATATCAACAGGCTGTACATACTGCAAAAGAAGGCTCTTCGCGCTATTTGCAATAAACCATACGATTTCCCTTCAGCTTATTTCATAAACTTAACACACCGAAAGTACAGGCCCTTTTAAAGTATCGTTTAGTGCTTGCGTATACAAATGAACAGAAAAAGAACATCAACTACGTTACTTCTATGGCTAACTTAAAACTACACGAAACTCCATACAGCACAAGAAAGCCAGAGTACTGGCACGTACCAAAATCGCGCACAAACTATGGATCACAAATGCTGTGCTCCAGACTACCTCGGTTATTAAACGATCTTATTGTTAATAAAATTGATATTGCAACTTGTTCTCCTCCTGATATTCTTGATTTTTTCTCTCATATGTGAGTTGTACAATGCCTGTGTGCTTTTGAAGTGCAGTGAGATTTCGTGTTTTTGCTTGGTTGCTCACATCTTGCTTTTGTTGTATTTTTTTTCCTCGCCTGATTTGCGATGCGTGTGCATGATATGTTGTAATGCTTGAATATGTGTGTACTTGGGAAAACTGTATTTCCGCGCTGCTGCTCCCTTATTTTCTTTTTGTATCTTTAAGGGTATTTGGGGCTAGTCAAGCTGCTACGAGCAGCTTTTTTCCCCACTTTACCCCCGCAAAGCTGTATTTAGTTTTTGTGGAAGTAAAGCATACATACATACATACATATTCTGGCGGCGATCCGCTCGGGCCCTGAAGTCACAGCATTTTAGCAACGGATGTAAAGTAGCTGGCACAACTGTCAGCAGTAACGATTGCACTCTCGGTCAAATTTCAGTGCAAAGTGTGAGTCCACCATAACACCGATGTTTATTCACCAAAACATGCAGATGGTCTACCAAGCGTATCTCGCTGCCTCTACGTCACATCGCTTGCAGCCGTCGCTCGCCCGTGGTTTCACCAGCAAAGCAACCGACATGAGCGACAGTGATTTCCGTCCCGTCGCTTGTTGACGTCGCGCGCAAATCGTGAGACAAGGATGAGTCGCGATCATTCGCAAGCCAAGGAGGCAAGCGACACAAACAGCAATTATCAGCGTCACGAGTTCATTACTGAAACTTCTTGCTTCGCCGCTTCCGCACAGTCAATTCGTTGATATTTGTCTAATGGCCACAGGTGGCATTTACATATTCCACCAGTTCCGAAGTGATTAAGGATCTCACTGCCGTGTTCTTTGCGAGAAAATGCCCATATTTATTAGTTTTTTACTGCGCATATGTCGCTGTCAGAATCGCAACAATTAAGTGATTTTCTCGAATACAGTGGTACTGCGCATTGTACACGCCGTGTATACATCATGCACCCGCCTCATTGCTGTGTCGCTACCATTGCCATAAGCCACGTATTACGTACTTGTTGTCAAGTACACTCACCCATGGCTCTCCTACTATGTATCCCACAATCCACCCAGTAGCCTCATCATTCACCTACCATTTACGCAGGTCACCCAGTATGTACCCCCGCATCCACCCGGTACACCCGCCATTCACCCCGCACGCCCACCATTGAGACAACTCACCCAGCAAGTGTCCCACGAATGCATCAAACCATCTGTCACTGCACCCGCCATCCACCCAGTACATGCACGTTGCATTCCATCATAACCCCCATGTCTTCCATCATAGCCAGCACATTTTCCAGCATGCCGAGCATAAAATTTATGATGAACAATGCTGGAACTTTCAACTGCGTACGGTTGCATACCCAACAAGTTGTATTCGTTCAGGTAAAACTAGCACCTTTAAATGTTCGCATATGGGAAATCATCCTGTTCAATAAGTCCACATTATCACTCAAAATTGAATTTGCTGACATTTTCCCCAATAATACTAAACTGCTACCCCCAATATATTTTAATGTCCTTTTGCAAGTCTATCTGGCCCATTTTCCAGCAAAAGTAATACTTACTGATGCTTCGTTGTGTGAAGAGAAGTCAGGCTTTGGAATCTACTCACCATCCCTTAAATGGTCTTTTTTACTTTGCCTGCCAGATTGTACATCAATTTCTCAGGCCGAACTCCTGGCAATAGCTTTTGCTTTGCGAAAGTGTGGTTATCGTCACAGATTCTTTCTGCATGCAGCGCGGTTAACGTGTCCATAAATTTGACAACATTGAAAACGTTTTATGCCTTAACTCCACCCCACTTAAGCTTAGCCCCTTTAGTATGAGTACCAGGTCACGGAGACAGTCATATTAATGAAATAGCCGATTCTTTAGCACAAGCTTCACTAAATGGTCCGATCATATCTGTGCCGCTTGCAATGCCAATTTCAATGCAGCTAGATATAGGCAGTTTTTTTTTAACCAAAGAGAGAAAAAAGCCTCTTATTAAAAATATCAACGGACTTTATATATCTTCCCAAACCTGACTTCTCTTCACACAACGAAGCATCAGTAAGCATTACTTTTACTGGAAAATGGGCCAAATAGACTTGCAAAAGGGCATTCAAATATATTGGGGGTAGCAATTTAGTGTAATTGGGGAAAATGTCAGCAAATTCAATTTTGAGTGACCATGTGGACAGTTCGGTGACAGGGCACAGGGAACACGGATTAATCTTTTCCTGTTACATTGCAGTCTCTGCCACGGATCAACTGCTGTGAAGGGCCGATTCGACCAGTAAAGACGGCTGCTATCTCATTATCTTCGGTCGTCGTTCAAGTGGCTATCTGGCGCATGCGTGCTCCATAGATAAGTTGACTACGACGGCGGCGCCGCACCAGCGTACTTAAGGAGGATGACAGCCAGCTGCAACTACAGTGCGGGGACAGTGCACAGGGAACACGTACTTCAACTACTCCTGTTACACTGCAGGTGAGGCTACTTGCTATTCTCAAACAAATACTCACTATCCTTGCACTGTTGCCGAACACAACGTCCGCCACGAGTGTCGCCTTGTTTCTCTTTGAACGAGAGCCTACTGCGCGCTGTCCTTGTATCCTCAATCTACTTGCCTTAGCTGCCTACTTTCGACCTAGTTATGACTAAGGACGCCAAAGATTCTTTTAAGGCCCTTGATGACTTGAAGCGCGAACTTCGAGCTGACCTCAGGCCTTTAAAAGAAAGTGTGGAATTCTGCAATGACACATGTGACGATGTAAATGGTATTAAGCAAGAGTTGAAGGAACTGCGAAAAGAATTTCAAGGGTTAGGGAAAAGAAATGTAGAACTTACAGCTGAGAACCGCAAATTGAGCAACAGAGTCGAAGAGCTGGAACAGCATCAGAGATCTAACAATCTGGAAATCAAGGGTGTGCCAACAGAAGGAGATGCTACAGAGGTCGTTAAGAAAATTGGCGTCTTCTAGGGTCAGCCAATCGTAGACACAGATATTGACGTTTGTCATCACGTCCCTTGTTGCGTACTCCAGGGTAGCGTATCGCACTGCTGTCGAGAAGTAGCAACGCCTGCCTATCGAAGCTCGACCGACGTTACTTATTGGGTAGCGTGGCGTTGTCGGCGGGCTGCAGGCATCCGGTAGACCATGGCGACCAAGCAAGGGCGAGACGACTTCTAGTGCGAAACTTGCAAGGTTCATTCAATGAAAGAAAAATGCGAAGAACATGAAGTGTTTAAAAGTACATTTCGGAGCCCCTTAAATAGGCTCTCTACAATCGTGGGCGGGATCTTGCTTCCATCGATGTCACGTGACCGGCACAGAAAGAGGGTGCCTCCTCCTCCTCCTTCTGCGCGTTGCAGGTTCGTGCAAGTTCTCCTCTAGGTCCAATTCAAGGAAAGGGCCTCTCTAAACACACACACACACACACACACACAAACACACACACACACACACACACACACACACACACACACACACACACACACACACACACACACACACACACACACACACACACACACACACACACACACACACACACACGCACACGCACACGCACACACACACACACGCACGCACGCACGCACGCACACGCACGCACGCACGCACACGCATACGCACACGCACACAAAAGAGGCCTGTACACTGCGAGGCTTGCGGCAGACAGGAAGACACTCGAAACGGTCATGGCGAATTAAGAAGTCATGCTTCATTTCGACGAGGCCTGGTGGAAGAAGGTCGGGTGAGAGAAAGTTCTTTGTGCACGAGGTGCGGGACGCCAACTACAACAGGCGAAGTCACGCCTCATTTCGACGAGGCAGGGTGAGATGGTCGGTTGCAATTCCTTTCGAAACGTGGTGTCAAACGCCAACCAACCCTAACACCCTGTACACATCTCGGAGGAGAAAAACACAGTGGTTCGTTTTGTCCAGCGTACCAAGCGAAATGTAACCCTGCAAAAAACAAAGGATGACTACGAAAGACCTTGACTACAGAGGAGAAGCTTCTCCGGTATATGTGAATGAACATTCGACCATTTTAAACAAAATGCTTTTGAGGACTACGATTTCCAAGAAAAAGTCTGCAGGATGGAAGTTCGTGTAGTGCTCTGGAGGGAAAATTCTTGCTCGAAAAGAGGAGGGCTCGGATGCTATGGGAATTGCTAAACAGTCTGACCTGGAGAACGTAAACTAAGGATAACGGTGCACCTACCTGTTCGACACACTTCAGAAAAATGATGGCAGGACAAAATGTTTGCCGGTATTACGATTGACAAAGTTTTAATGAAAAACACAGAACAATAAAAGACAATGTTCAGTTATACATATAAACATGCGAAGCATAAAAAACAAAGTGGACAGTCTTGAAATACTTCTTCAGTCCCTAAACATTAAATTTTCTTCAATAGTATTAACAGAAACTTGGCTAACACACACAGACATGGTATCGCACCTTCCTGGTGGCAAGTGCGTAAGCCTTAGTAGGGACGTAAAGAGGGGTGGTGTTATAGAAATTTTTATAAAGGAGAGTGTACGTATGAAGTGCTGAGCGACCTGACTAGATGCGATCAAGATATTGAAAGCCTGTTTGTAAAATTGTCGAACCTCACTGTTAGCGTGATCTACAGACCGCCCACAGGCAAATAGATGGAATTTATCGACTTCATCGACAATGCTCTTCGCACTTTACAGACTGTAACAAAATCAATCATGCTTCTTGGTGACGTCAACTTAGACACCATATCAAATAGTCAATGTGCAAGAGACTTTCATGACCTACTCAATTCATATGCCTGCTCTAGTTTGATATCACTGCCAACTAGGGTCACAGTAGATACCGCCACGTGTCTTGATGTGCGTGTCACCAACATAAATGATTCGAATGTTACGGCTAGTGTTCTCAGATATGACATCAGCGATCATTTGCCAGTGTTCTGCTTGGGCTTTCCTTGCGAGAAAATTTTTTTCCTCAAGAAAATATTTTGTATCGAGCAATAACTGATGAAACCTTGATGACGTTTCATAACTACATAGCAGAAGAGAACTGGGCTGATGTGTTCAAGCAACGCAACGCCACACTGGCTTACCAGGTGTTTGTGATGAAATTTCAGCTGTGCTACGATTTGGCCTTTCCACTCCGAGAAGGTGCCCAGAAAAGTAAACGGATTAGAAAACCATGGTTTACTAGTGAGCTGTACAGACGAATAAAGAAGAAAAACCGAAAGTTTCGACATTTTCTTAGAACCCGAGACCCATTTGAGAGGTGTGATCCTGGGCCCTAAATAGCCTGATCATTTCCTCTTGGGTGAAAGGGGGACCAGCAGAGGCGCAGCCCCACAGGACATGTTCGAAGTCCACATAATGACCACACAAAGGGCAGTCCGGGCTTGGAAACCGTTCGGGGTACATTGTGTGCAGCGCCGCGGTGCTCGGGTAAGTGCCTGTTTGCAGAAGTCTGAGAGTGACTGCCTGGGCCCTGCACAGTGAGGAGTGCGGCAAAGGCAGGAGTCTTGTTGACAGATAGGCTGGGATAAGTTGACAGGGGAGGGGAGTGTGTGGGTCTGGAGCCGCCTCCAGTGTCGCGTGTCTGTCTAGGGATGGGTGAGGTGTGGGTAGATCTGACGTGCGGCTCTATAAGCCTGCGTCAGATCGCTGAAAGAGTGCAAGCGCTCCTTCGTGAATCCCGGATCGGAGGCCACCTGAGCCCGGTTAATAGAACCTCGGGCTAAAAGGTTGGCAGCCTCGTTTCCGGGATTCCAGGAGTGCGCAGGCACCCATATCAGCTCCACATGGCGGGGTGGAGGTGCAACGGGCGAGTCCAGTATGCAAAAAGCAGTAACATGGACTCTGCCTCGTGCAAAATTTAGTATAGCTGTTTTTGAGTCTGTTTTCATGTACCGGGCTTCCGTATGGGTGATGGCAATGGCAATCGCAGCTTCCTCTGCAGCTTCTGTGGAAGTGTGGGGGGAGGGGTAGTGTGTTGAGTGGGGAGAGGGAGGAGTCCTCCACGGCGGCAACCGCTTGCTCTCCCATGCATGCGGCGTCCACCCATACGGCGTCCGGTTCGGGGCCGTAGTAGCGATGGAGCGCCTTAGCTCGAGCTCAGCCGCGCTCCTAGTGGTGTTGTGGGTGCATGTTCCTCGGGAGCGGCTTAATAAACAGCTCCCGGTGGATGTGGCGTGGGGTGGCGAATAGTGTAGGGTCATTGGCCGGTATCCGGATCCCGAGGGAGTACAGGATGTGCCGCCCAGTGAGTGTCTGTGTCAGGTGATTGTATTGCGCCTGTCGGTGGCTTCTACAAGTTCTCTGATAGTGTTGTGGAGGCCCAGGCCGAGTAGTCGGTCTGTGGGTGTATTCATGGGTAGCTTTAGTGCTACTTTGTACGCCTTGCGTATTAAGGCATCTAGGGCATTAGTATCGTGTCGGGATGAGTGTAAATATCGGTTGTGTCAAGCACACGGCTTAGGTACGAAGGCATGGATGAGGCGACATAGGTAGCGCTCCTTCATGCCTCTGTGGTGGGTTGAAACCCGGCGAATGAGGTGTGAAATCGCACCTACAATCTGCTTGAGTTTCTTCAGGGTGGTGATGTTTTTACCATCACTCTGGATATGGAGTCCCAGTATGCGGAGGGTTTCAGCCTCCGGCACTGGGCGTCCGTCCAGCTCGATCGTGATGGGGGAGCTTGGGAAGCAGCGATTATGAGGTCTGATGAGTAGTTGGGATTTTTCTGGGGAGCAACAAAGACCGATACTGGCAGCATAATTTTGGGTCAGGGTGGCTGCAGACCAGAGAGGGTCCTCTATGCCGCCGTCACTGCCGTGGGTAGTCCACAGCGTGATGTCGTCGGCATAGAGGGTGTGTTGAGATGGGGTATGATTGCCAATTGTCGGGCCAGGGGGATTAGGGTGATATTAAATAGAAAGGGGGACAGAACGGACCCTTGAGGGGTGCCAACACTCCGTAAAGTAAAAGAGAGGAAGGTAAGTGGACCAAAGTGTATCTCAGCCCTGCGGTCGGTCAGGAATGCTTGAATGTAGGTGTACGTACGTGGACCTACATTCAGTGGCGAGAGGGCAGTCCTGATCGCTTGGTGTTCTACGCGATCAAAGGCTTTGGAGAGGTCCAAAGCCAAGACTGCCTTTGTGTGACCGGGGATAAGGGGGTCGAAAATGTCGTGCGTAAGTTGTAGAATGGCATCCTGCGCGGATAAATGGGGGCGGAAGCCCACCATGCTATGAGGGTAAAGGTCGTTTTCCGCCATGTGTTGTGCGAGTCTCGATAATACTACATGCTCGAAAAGCTTTCCGAGGCATGAGGTTAGCGATATCGGGCGAAGGTTTTGGAGTGTAAGCGGCTTGTTGGGTTCGGGTATGAAAATGGCCTTCGCATGACGCCAGGACTGGGGGAGGGTTCTCTCCCTCCAACACTGGTTGAAGTAGTCCGTAATCTGTGTGATGGATTGATCATCCAGATTACGAAGCATGGATTTGGTTACCTTGTCGGCGCCAGGTGCGGAGCTGGTACGGAGAGTCAGGAGGGCCGCTCTGACTTCCGTCTCCGTTATGTCCGTGTCGAGTGTGGGGTTGGGCTGCCCTGTAGAGGGAGGCAACCGAGTCGGTGTGCCTGGGGAGGTGTAGGTTTTTTGAAGTGTGTCTATAAGGCTGTCAGGGTTGCCTATGTATGCGTGGATGAGTCTTGTTACATGGTGTTGTGTTGCTGTTTTTGTCTGCGTCGGATCTATAAGGCGGCGGAAGAGTTGCCAGGCCCGCTTGGTGGACAGGTTCCGGGCAATGCCGTCGCATATCTGGGCTCAGTTGGACCGGCAGAGCTCATCAGAATGTTGTTGGATTTGGGTTTGCAGCGTGGCCAGCCACTTGTCCTGTTTAGCTTATTCCTCTTCCACCGTTCTAGGAGGCTGTGATAGGCCGGGTCGGGTGTCTAATGTAGGGGTTTCTGTAGGGGTTTCAATGATTCTTGTGTTGCGCTGGACGTCATCCTGGAGTGATTTCACCCAGGTGTCGATATCGTAAATAGGGGTATCAGGGCGGGCCGCCCGAGTGGTGCGGAGAGAGTCCCAGTTTATGAGTTCGTCTGTCATGTAAGTGTGACGGAGTTGTTTGTATGGGACAGTGACCTGTATAATGTAATGATCAGTGCCTAGTGTATTGTGTTCTGGTCCAGGTGACGCCTCGGAGAGAGTGGGTCAGCACCAGGTCCGGGCTGGTGTCCATACTGACGCTATTGCCGATCCGAGTGGGCGTCAGGAAGTTGTGTACGGTGAGGTGGAGGTTCTGGAGGAGCAGCCAGAGCCTGCGACCTGGGTGTGTGGTTGTTTTGTATCCCCACTCTGTATATTGACAGTTGAAGTCTCCGCCGACTAAAAGGGGGTGCTTTCCTGCCAGCCAGTGGACCGATCGAAGTGGGGACTCTAGAGAGGCCATCGGGTGTGATGCGAGGTGATAAATGTTGGCAATAATTATGGATGGTAACGTGTGTCGTGGTATGGTGTGGTGCCCACCAATTTTAAGATTGTGGCTAGCATCATCTTCACCCAATTTGCTTTGCCGGTTGCCATTTCATGCTTACATCTACTCTGGATTACGGGAGAGCCAGCAATTCTTTTTACGACGTTTATTTTTGTTTTTCGCTCTTGCGTTTGTTTGCAGCAGGGGTGCATTGACATGTGTACTTGTTGATCTTTCTCCGGTGGCCACTTTTTTACCGACTATAAAATGTTAAACATTAGCGCTCGGTGCAGGACGCGCCTGCGTGTATCCGAAGTTTCTCGACTGTTATGAATGGTTCTGTCTATTGTATGTTGTCACCGAACATTGTGTAGCCTGATTGTGTGCGGGACACTAATTTTGTAGTAGATTGTGAAAAGCATATGCGCATCAGCGATCACACTGGAACTTTCGGCTAGTCACGTATAAAAGCCGGCGCGCTTGAACCGTTGATCAGATTGTTGACGGTGCTCGCCTAAAGCATTGTGCATTGATTGGAACTTGTTTTGCGGGCACAGGTTAGCCAAGTAAAAATTTAGTTTTGTGATTCACAGTTATCGGTACTGGGTTTTTCACTTCATTACAGCGCGACAATACTCCACTGCTCAAGAATACTGCGTGTTACGCCTAATACCTTCGGTAGCACTGCAAACAACTGTTGTGACGAAATACAAGAAGACGAAGGACTACCGGTTGCCACCATTGTTGCCCGCTCGAGCGTCACTGTCCGCCCCCTGCCTGTTCTGTTTTGGATGGCGATCAACCATGGCGTCAAACCATGGAACACATGGTTTTGAAGCACCTGGAGTGGTTTTTGGAGAATCGTATTATATATACAGACGCAATGACACGTTTCCGGAAAGGTAGGTCGTTAATCGACAGCGTCATTGACCTGTGCAACATCAGAAACGTCGCCGTCGACTAACGGCTGCTGTCTTTCTTGATATGAAGGGTGCTTTTGACAATGTTCTACAAGATGCAATTTTAAGTGCCCTAGAAGAATGTGGAATCGGGGGACGTATGCATCAGTGGATAGCCCGCTATTTTCAAGAGAGAATGATATTCATGACAACTCTAGACGGTGAAACAAAGAACCACCCCGTCTATCGTGGAGTGCCTCAAGGAGGTGTATTGAGCCCAAATTTATTTAATGTCGTTCTCATTGGTCTGGTCAAAGAACACGCAGGCACAGTCTCGGTCTCTGTGTACGCAGATGACTTCTGTATATGTACCACGAGCTTAACGCGCTTGCAAGTGCAAACGAAACTGCAGCGTGCGGTGTTCATAACTTCGACATATCTTAACGGTCGCGGACTGCAGCTGTCAGCGGCAAAAAGTACAACCAAGACATTTACACGAAAGTCAATGGCCTGCTACCCCGTTTTGATTGATGGGAAGAGTATACTTTCGGTAACCACTACACGTTTCTCGGAGTCATCATCGACGGTGACTTATCTTGGTCGAAGCACCTCTCTAGATTGAGAAAAAAGACCCGCCGCGGTTGCTCAGTGGCTGTGGCGTTGGGCTGCTGAGCACGAGGTCACGGGATCGAATCCCGGCCAAGGCGGCCGCATTTCGATGGGGGCGAAATGCGAAATCAACCATGCACTTAGATTTAAGTGCACGTTAAAGAACCCCAGGTGGTCGAAATTTCTGGAGTCCTCCACTACGGCGCGCCTCATAATCAGAAAGTGGTTTTGGCACGTAAAACCCCATAATTTTTTTTAAAGAGAAAGCTGGACAGTTTTACTCCCATCATTCGACAAATGTCTGAAATATCATGGGGGCCATCCAAATCATCTCTTCTGCAGCTCTACCAGACTTTTTTTGTTGGCTACCTCCGCTACAGCGCGCTTGTACTTTCACGCACACTTTAAAGTGCTCAGGCTCGCGCACTGAGAATTTGCCTAGGACTACCACGATGTACGTCTACTTGGGGCGCGTACGTGCCCAACTCCAGTTTATCTGCTACATGAGCCATTGCGAGTGCATCTAAGGCTACTGACTAGACACAGGAATCATCCACTCACGAACATCACAAGCATACGGCTTGTCGCCGCCTACTCACAAGCCGTGTTGTCGCAGCAATACTTATCGCTGTTGGACTTTGAACCGTATGACATACCCGAGCTTCCACTCTGGACGATGACAAAGCCAACGGTGAGACTATCAATCCCTGGAATAACATAGAAGTCGAAAATGCCACTTGCTAGGCTCAAGCATTTCGCGTTATCATACATTGCTTACATGTATGAATATTCCTAACATGTTTTTACAGATGGTTCTGTGACACAGACCTCTTCCGCCGCGGCCTACGCGGTACCAAGAATGGGAATAGCACAACGGTTCAAGATAGGACACAGGACGTCGTCTACAGCAGCTGAGTTGACCGCAGTTGACCGCATACTGCAACAAAGCCTCGAGAAGTAGACAATGTTCTGTGGCTCAAAACCAGCACTGCAACTCATCAGCAATTATATGAATGACCCTGACTGTAGCGTCTGTCACACTCCCGAGACAATAGCTCACGTACTTTGCATGTGCCCTCAATATGCGGCCGAACGAAGAACACTCAAGCCTACTGTTGACTGCTTGGACTGCCGCCCCTTTTCGGAAGAAAAGCTTTTGCGCGCGTGGAGGAGTGTTGACTGTGCCCAACGTGCCATAAAATCACTTTTGAACTTTCTAAGTGAGACTGGTTTAGACGATCACCTCTAGAACCTGTGAGACGTGCAGTCAGCGCGAAATGTGTTTGCGTAATAACTTTTTGTGACAATTAAGATCACTTTTTGCGTGGACAAGATTACTTGCGTGTATTGCGTCTACCGTGCGCATCCGCATTTTGGACAACGTGCACACAGTATCTCATTGTACCATAACATAATCACCCACCACTTACCTTTCCCTGTATTTCCCGCTTCCCCTTTCCCCAGTGAGGAATAGCACGCTAGAGACACGCTCTCCAGGCCGACCTCTCCTCCTTTCTCTTCATTAAAATCTACTCCTCCTTGACGATCAAGTTACAACGGTGAACTATACATGTTCATTTCGCGATTGCTCGACAAAATCCTCGCTGCCGGAATTGGGCAATATACCTCCCGTTCATCAACTTTTCTTTTGCTCTTCTGCAAAAGCGTTTATCCTCAAAGGGCAGAATTTTAATATTTACGCTAAGTCGATATATGGTGATTTCATAAAAATTTCCTTCCTGCCTGTATTTTTTTTTCAGCGCACCTCTACCTCTCCGGCTATCTGAGCATAATCGTATTGCCGCTTTTTCTTTTCTCTCCCCCTCTGTCTCGATGCTTGTTATACTCGTCCTTTCGTTTTTTCTGCCTCTCTCTACGTATACAACTCGTGTCAGTCTGACAGCTCTCAATTTCATTTTTTGCTCTAGCGGAGAGGCATGGCCTCTCTGTTCCGACATGGGACTAGCCAACGGCTGGGTAGGGACCTGCAGGCCCCCACTTGGCTCCTCAGGACCCCAATAAAGTCGTTTGCTGCTGCTGCTGCTCTTCCCGCTAATGTTTTCTCGATTCAATTACACAACCTTTAAGTTCACTTTCCTCGTGCCACCCGATTCATTGCCAATACCCCGCAGTGGGTATGAGCCACATTGCTGAGGTCATCGCCAATGGCATTAAGAAGAGCCGTGTGACCTTCGAACCAGCAGGCAGCCGTCAGCGTTAGCGAAAATCGAGCCGCCATGCAGAAGATCCCGACGCCCAAGGGCAATGAGTCGACACTCATCATCGATGTCAACCCGCTGCACCGGGTCCCGCTCGTGTTCTTCAACCTGCTGATCTTCGCACTCACCTTCATGGTCGCCTTCGTCTCTGTGAGTGATCAAATGGCTCTGTCTAAACAATACCTTGCTGGAACAACCTGGAACAGCTTGCTTGAGTGATTAATTTTTGAGGGAGCAAAAGCAGACATACTGAAGAAAGGAGACATACAAAAAGAAGGCAGGGAAAATATGAACGAGATGGCGTGTCCTTCTTTCTTATGCATCTTTTTGTACCCCAAGATATTGTTGATCAAACACAAGCAGTTTAACCGAGAAGGCCTTCGGCGACTTTTGGTATTTCTGTAGGCATTTCTCCGGGTGTTCGTTGTTGGCAGAAGGTAATGGAACACCGTAGAGGGCACCTAGAGTGAGCAAGGAGGAAATTAAAAAGAGGGGAGAATATCGCATGCGCAGATGGGGAGGAAATAGGGCCGCGCCGGGTTTGCTGGCGATGCTGACGACGTCATGCATATTGGAGGAACATAAAGGTGATGGGATGTTATTGGACGAGGGCGAGCATCGTCCGCGTTCTTTCAACGTGATTAACGCAGCTGGGTAACCGGAAAATAGCAGCTGAGTTCGATCATGATACGGAATTTGTAAAGCGTTTTCTTTCCCGAACCTACCCAGATTTTGTTGACCGTGGCTGCTGGGTATTTCTGGCATAATTCCGAACACCTCATACACACAGAAAAACAACAAC
Organism: Dermacentor variabilis; assembly: GCF_050947875.1. Lineage (NCBI taxonomy): Eukaryota > Metazoa > Arthropoda > Arachnida > Ixodida > Ixodidae > Dermacentor > Dermacentor variabilis. The sequence continues at coordinate 175,033,865 of NC_134572.1, read as the reverse complement.
ATAATTACGTGCCTGATTTTGGGTTTGAACCTCGATCCCGCTGCTCGGGCGGACGGTGCTCTAGCCATTAGGCTACAATGCCACGCATACTTGTATCGCCCCAACGCCAACCAGCTCTTTGAAATGATTGCCGCGTGTCGCACTTAGGAACTCGAGTACGCATCGCACGCACCAGTTTAGACAAGAACGGAGGAACGAAATGCGACCAAAGCCTAATTAGCTCCACATACAACCCAAGATGTGCGTCGCATTTTCGTATATTTTTCTGGCACTGCTGACCACATTTATGGGAAATGAGATATGTTGAATTTGTGGGCAATATAATATGATAATGACGTAGTAGTTCTGCGGAAGTCCGCCAGGTGGAGAGAAGTAATTATAAAGGAAAAATCCGACATCCACCCGTTCGTAGCAATTGCTACAAAGTTCCTCGAAAGAAAAGCCTCAGAGTTGAAGAAAAATTCGTCCTGGTCCGGGACTATATATAGTCCAGGGACTATATATGGTCCGGGACTATAAATGAACCGGGACTATATATAGTCCCGGACTAGGACGAATTTTCCTTCAACTCTGAGGCTTTTCTTTCGAGGAACTCGTGTGGGTTTCCTTTGTAGCAATTGCTACGAACGGGTGGATGCCGGATTTTTCCTTTATAATATGATAATGGTGGCCGACACTCGCGCGCAAAAATATGGAACGATTCTCGCAAAACATTAAAACAACTTGCGCGCTGGTGTGGGGAACGGAATCAGTGCTTATCGGTTTCAAATCGAGCACTAATTTGCGCGTACCTTCTACTGCGATCAGTTCTCATCATCATCAGCCTGGCTACGCCCACTGCAGGGGAAAGGCATCTCCAATTGCTTCTCCAACTACCCCGGTGGTGTGCTAATTGTGGCCATGTTGACCCTGCAAATTTCTGAATCTCTTGCGCCCACTTAACTTTCCGCCCACATAACTTCCGCCCACGCTTTCCTTCTCTTGGAATCAGTCCGTAACACTTAATGACCATCGGTTATCTTCTCTCCGCATTACATGCCCTGCCCATGCCCATTTATTTTCCTTGATTTCTACTAAAATGTCATTCACTCGCGCTTATTCCGTCACCCAATTCGCTCTCTTCTTATCCCTTTAACGTTACACCCATCATTCTTGTTTCCATAGCTCGTTGCATCGTCCTCAATTTAAGTAGAACCTTTTTCGTAAGCCTCCAGGTTTCTGCCCCGTAGGTGCGTACTGGTAAGACACAGCTGTTATACACTTTTCTCTTGAGGGATAAAGGCAACCTGCTGTTCATGATCTGAGAATGCCTGCCAAACGCACCCCAGCCTATTTTTATTCTTTTTATTATTTCAGTCTCATGATCCGGATACGCGGTCACTACCTGCCCTAAGTAGCTGTATTCCCTTACTACTTCCAGTGCATCGCTACCTATCGTAAGCCGTTGTTCTCTTCCGAGACTGTTAAACATTCGTTTTTTTCTGCAGGTTAACTTGTAGACCCACCATTCTACTTTGCCTGTCCAAGTCAGTGAGCATGCATTGCAATTGGTCGCCTGAGTTACTAAGCAAAGAAATATCATCAGCGAATCGCAAGTTACAAAGGTATTCTCCATTAACTGTTATCCCTAATTCTTCCCAATCTAGGTCTCTGAATACCTCGTGTAAACACGCTGTGAATACCATGGGCGAGGTCGTATATCCCTGCCTGACGCCCTTCTTTATTGGGATTTTGTCGCTTTCTTTATGGAGGACTACGGTGGCTGTGGAGCCGCTATATATATCTTTCAGTATTTTTACATACGGCTCGTCTACACCCTGATTCCGTAATGCCTACATGGCTGCTGAGGTTTCGACGGAATCAAACGCTTTCTCGTAATCAATGAAAGCTATATATAAGGGTTGGTTATATTCCGCACATTTCTCTATCACCTTATTGATAGTGTGAATGTGGTCTATTGTTGAGTAGCCTTTACGGAATCCTGCCTGGTCCTTTGCTTGACAGAAGTCTAAGGTGTTGCTGATTCTATTTGCGATTACCTTAGGAAATAGTTTGTAGGCAACTGACAGTAACCTGATCGATCCATAATTTTTCAAGTCTTTGGCGTCCCCTTTTTTATGGATTAGGATTATGTTGGCGTTCTTCCAAGATTCCGGTACGCTCGAGGTCATGAGGCATTGCGTATACAGGGTGGCCAGTTTCTCTAGAACAATCTGCCCATCATCCTTCAACAAATCTGCTGTTACCTGATCCTCCCCAGCTGCCTTCCCTTTTTGCATAGTTCCCAAGGCTTTCGTTACTTCTTCCGGCGTTACTTGTGGGATTTCAAATTCCTCTAAACTATTCTCTCTTCTATTATCGTCGTGGAGGCAACTGGTACTGTATAAATCTCTGCAGAACTCCTTATCCACTTGAACTATCTCATCCATATTAGTAATGATATTGCCGGTTTTGTATCTTAACGTATACATCTGATTGTTGCCTATTCCTAGTTTCTTCTTCACTGCTTTTAGGCTTCCTCCGTTCCTGAGAGCATGTTGAATTCTATCCATATTATACGTCCTTATGTCAGCTGTCTTGCGCTTGTTCATTAACTTGGAAAGTTCTGCCAGTTCTATTCTAGCTGTAGGGTTAGAGGCTTTCATACATTGGCGTTTCTTAATCAGGTCGTTCGTGTGCTGCGATAGCTTACCGGTATCTTGTCTGACGAAGTTACCACCGACTTCTATTGGACACTCCTTAATTATGTCCATAAGATTTTCGTTCATTGCTATAACACCAAGGTCCTCTTCCTTAGTTAAAGCCGAATACTTGTTCTGTAGCTTGATCCGGAATTTCTCTGCTTTTCCTCTTACCGCTTAACTCATTGACCGGCATCAATTGTCATAAGCTAATTAAAATGTTGTGTTTGTCCCCGGCTGCAGAGTGTCCTCGACCGTACGCCCGCGTCTTGCACAACCCCCTCCCTCCCCTTTCCACCTCTATGAACAGCCTTCCTCTAGTGCTAGATCTAGATGAGCACTGCGCAGGATCCGTTTCGCTCAAGTTTGATGTGCCGGGGCACTGCAAAGTACTGCGGTGACACTGAATTCTTTTTCTTAGAAGTGTGGTTCTCACAGATCCGAGCGGTGCGCAATCAACCTTGCTGCAAAGCGACCAAGGGCAGGCCTCCAGGTCCACTCGATCGGCCATGCGGCGGAGCGACGCCAGCGCACTCACCTGCCTGCACGAATGTAGTGCGCACGCACACTAGCGCACCCGCGGAGCTGCTGTGGGAACATACTGTTAGAAAGCATCAGTTCGTGTGGAGCGAGCCGTAAGCGCTCATCAGCGGCACCTGGGCAAATTTTTATTCAACTGCAAAGTTTTCTTTCTGAGAAACCCGCACGCGGGTTTTCTTTGTACCTTCGTGCTACGGTCGAGTCGACGAAAATTTTTCCATCTTATGAACCTTCCCATACTAGCGAGCTTCCGCAGAACTGATTTGCCGATTGATGACCGAATTTTAATAGAATGTGGCATAAATGTGTAAGTTTCAAATAATAGAGCCAGAGTTTATAAATCTCTGTCTCTGCGCCCAAAATAAATATCGCAGTGCTGTAAGTGCAACTGTTATACAGCACTTCAACTGTGCAAATGTAATATGTTTATCTGCTGCTTAGGAGCGATCATTTCGTTAACTAAGGTTTTCTGAAAGCCTCGTTAAATTAGTGTAACAACGTTTAGCGGTGTTGTATACATTAATTTTGTGTACTTTGCATTGATTATTAGGTGCCGTTTACAAATTTAGGGCTATCATTCTGTCATTGCAGATTTGCAGAGTTGTAATGATGATATTTGAGCTTTAAAGGGAATGGCTATTTTTGTTTTTTTTTCTTGGCAATTTCACCGGTTTTCGGGGTTGATGAGCATTGGTCGATGCAAGAAAATTAAGGGCGTGCGCATATCAGAATTTAATACGAATGCTTAGCTTCGTATGTCGAATCTTATGTCGAATAACGATATGCACATGTATCTATTAGCAAGTTGGGTTAACTTATGTGGGAACGTAGCATTTGGATTCATAACGTTAAAAAGCGACTAGTAAGCCATTACGGTAAAGCACTATGTATTTGGCTCATCTTAACTTGCAAAGTTTAATAATTCCCACTAGCTGTCCTCACCAGCCTGTGCCTCATTACGCCGCATAACATGCCCGTAAACCCTGCGGAATTGGACTCTGTGCTAGTCGTCACGTCCTTCATCGGCTGTCAAGCAGTAAGCTCAGAATTAGGCATTGTGCTGTAGAAAAAAAGTGCGCTCTCACTATTGAGAGGCTGGCTTTTTCGCAATAACACGCATTTAGTGGGTAAGTGTGCTTTACAGGTGAAATTGCGCTTGCGACACCACCCTACGGTTCCAACGCAGGGGTTCCAAAGCCCAGCAACTGTCAAAATTTCTGTGGCAAATTGCAGACTTGCAAACCTTATAACTACTGATGACCGGAGCTTTGAGCTTCATGACTCAGCGAGCTTTATCGAACGCCACTCGAAAGACAACCGTTCCGCCGAGTTCTGCGTCATTGAACGCCTGGCGAGAGGGTAAATTAAGCTCCAATTGCGTCTTGCGTTGAGAGACAACGGTGCCATCTGCGCACGCCACGAATGCACGGTCGAATAATGGCTTCTTTCTTCTACCCAACAATATCAGAGCATGGCGCGTAGGTAGTAGAGTTACAAAGATGTTAGCGATATTTTATTGCATTTTTTCGATATATGTATGTAACCTCACGTGTGGTTTTAGCAAGCCACCCTCAATTCTGACCGAACTGAAGGATGTTTTACGTTAAATGTGTGCTTCATACATTTACTAGATTTTAGTTTCTTTTAAATGCAACAAGCGTAGTCATGTCGTAGGCAGTGATTGCCGAAAACAACAATTCTGCGTTCCAGTATGTAAGCACACATAGAAAGCTTTCTCTTACACTTCGGCTGGGAAGATTCAGCTAAATTTATAGACGCGGAGAAGCGCTCTGCATGGTATATAATACGCTGAACCAGCGATATGTGTAACGTGTAGGTTATGGCTTGTTTCCTGTTTTACAACAACTTCCGGTGTGTGCATTTTGCGAAAGCTTAGCTTTCGAGAGTGGTTTCTGTTGCTCCGGCGGAGTTTTCGCTAAGGCGCGGATTTGCCCTCCACCTATTCGATTAGGCTGATTGCATTTAAAAGAAGATGTTAAAGTCAGCTTACTGCAGGTAGCAGACTTTTGTTAAATCCCCAAGGTATTTAGCATAAATAGTTAAAAATTGCAAATTAGAAAAGAAACCAACCTGTAGCATCAAGCTTACAACCCCCGTAACTCAGCAACAAAACACACTACAATTGTGCAAACTGTGCCCCATAACACCTCTAAAACGTATACATGTTAAGTATTGTACGCCGCCAAGGTATAAACGTATATATTTGTTCGCATGACTTTTGCAAGGATACCCCAAACCTTGTAACATCTTCCTGTGAGGGGTAACTTCATATAACACATCTATTGGCCTCAAATATTCGAGCAAATGCAGTTTACAGAATTGCGATATCTGTTTTGTTGCTGAGTTGCGGATTTTAAACCTTGTACTTCTATTTCGTTTATTACTTACTTATCTTCGACCATTTTGTAAAATTTTCGGGGTCGTAAATTTATGTTGCGCTTCAGTGTAGTTAACGCCTTAGCTTCTGTAAAAAGCAGCAATTATTGTTTTCTGTAATTTAACCTAGTAGATTATTGTAACCTGTCTTGTATTTGTTCAAAACTCCCCTCCTCTGCAATGCCTCTAGTCTTGAGGAAATTATAAATAAAGAAAGTAAGAAAATATCGGTAGTATTTAGCTTTCTCCCTTAAATGCGTTAAATTACAATCTTGGTTAAATATAATTGAGTTCTTGATTTTTACGTTCCAAACCCACCATTCGATTAAAGCGCGCATTAGTTTAGGACCACCCCGGTATTGCTTATGTTGCAGCTACAAATAAACGAACATTTTTGGATTTGCCCCCCCCCCCCCAAAAATAAAATGCACCAGCCATGGTCGAAGTCGAGCCTGCAATCTGGAGTTCAGCATTCATGTGATCTGGGCTTCCGTGATGGGTTTCAGTCTAATCGGTTCGACGGTTGTGTAATGAGGGCATTTCTGCTTTTATTGTGCAGCTAAAACCTCGTTATAACAAAGACACATCTGACGTGAGGAGAACTTTGTTATATCCGATATTCGTTATGTGCATATATGCGCACATTTGTTCCACGCTAATGTCTGTCAGAAGCATTTCAGGTATACTTTGCTATATCCGATTGTTTTTCACACACGTGTTCTTTATACTGTGCTCAGAGTGTTTATTTGAACAGGAAAATCGGAGTTAGCACCAAGGTAACAATTCCTTCATAATGGAAACGTCAGGGTATACTTTCGCGTTGGTTAGCGACAGCCCATAACGCTGTCGTGACTCGCAGGTCGTGAGCATGGTGGAGCGCTCCCACGAGATCTCCTTTCGCAACCGGTCATTGCTGGTCAGCTTCATGGTCAACTTGGAGGTGACGGCGTTCATCGTCTCGGGCATCCTCGCCGTCGTCAGCTTCCTGGGCTTCGTCGGGGCGCTGCGTGAGAACGTCTGCTTCCTGCGCTGGTACATAAGGGGCCTCACAGGGCTCGACTATTTCTCCAAGCTCCTCGCCGTAGGCAGCCTCGGCCTATTTTTCGTCAGTACCAGCGTAAGTACGCACTTTATTTAGGGCGGTAGTCATTATACAGACACTACAGGGGCCTACGCTACGTCATCTACACCGATGTGTTGCTATCATGCGAGGGACACGTAGTGTAAATTTAGCCGCAAAATCGAGAAAGCCACCTTCACGCTCCGCTCAAAATGCCCTGCATTAAAGGCAGGGCAGTTTTCGGTCACCTACTGGCATATGTCCACAATCCCTGGTGTTCCTGCAGGGCGGCCGTGCTCATGCCTCATCGTGGTGTATTGAGTGGTCTGAGGCAAACGTGCACTAAATTTGCAGCCACGACCTCTGACGGTGTTGCTCCGGTCTCATATCGTGCACTATCGAGGTGCGAGCACTTCAGCTCCGTTGGCGGCGCTCCTCATCCCTCCAGCATTCTGAAGTGCCCGTTACTCACCCGGGCTGTTTCGACCGCACGGAAACGCCTGCCTCGCGTGCCACACCTGGCCACTTTGTTACCCACCACGTATTGCCCTACACCATCTGAAGTGCTTCGGTGGAACGATAAATCTCGTTATTGGTTTGGACGATCTTGAGGTTCCTGTGAAACTCCTGATTTTCGTGATAGCGCAAACTTTAACCCGTGCACGGCGTTTATTACTTAGCGAATTTCTCTTTGCTTGCCTTAGAAATTTCACTATAGAAAATTACGTATTTCTATTCACATTCTGTTGCCTTCAAACGAGAATTTTGATTGAGATGCAGTTGAATATTATGCATTAATTCTGCAAGGGTTGGTGTGTCCACTGTCTCACCGAGCAAACTGGGCCAATCTCGCAGATAGCGTAATCGAAAATGGACTGATCCGGGAGATGGTTTATTCGAATACAGTGTCTTGGCGGGCCGGCCCTGTCACTAGCGCACGATATATTCGCTATCAGTTTCAGTTTCAGTTTATTATTCTTTAAATACAATGCGTTGGTAACATACAATATACAGATGAGGGTCCCAAAGTCAAAGATTGCAACGGGAGGAATACAATGCGGTTGGGAACGTGAGCTGCTCCTGGAGGCAAGTGCATGTAGGTGACGACCCTGGGTCTGCTATCGCCTTGCAGCAACTAATGCGCAGCATCAGGAGCCTTTTGCATCCTTCTCTGGAATTGGCGTCGGTTTCTCGCCGAGTAGACGTAGATATAGGTATATCACATGGCTGACGCAACGGAGAGGGAAAGCGTTAACAACAAGTGTCACTATATCGTGGATGAATTTGAAGCGTAAGTAGTTGCGTAGTGGCGCTGGTGTATACGTCGTAAATGGTGTTCGGATAGTTTAACATGGCCATAGAGAATATGCACCAACGTTTCGATCCAGAGACGCGATTGATCATATCATTGGAAAGGGCGCAGACGCTTTAAACACTAAGCGTTTCGTTTAGTACTTCTTAGTATTTCCAGCAGTACTTTCAGTTCACTAAAGCTTTGTGCGTGTCCCGGCATTGGTTTAGCTTAACAAAGTATGTGAGCCGAACACTGCATGAACTAGCACTGGGTGATTGCACGTCAACCGCAAGAAACTTCAATCGTTAAGACGAAGCTTTCATTACGTGAGGAGCTCCTAGCTTAACACATGCAGTCGGCGAAATCATTGTGGTTGGCAACTGATGAGAGCTGTCGTCCTAAAACAAGGTTAAAATATATTGATTAGAGCCAACACTTTCTTTGTTAGCTGATCAATCATTCTTCAAAAAATTGCTGAACCTTGCAAAATTAAGAAAAGAGCTCAAACATCAACCTTTAACTCAGCAATAAAAATTATGTAACTTATGTAATTATGTAAACAAGGCTTATTGACACATCTAAAGCGGACAAAATTTACTTTATGCACCACTGTGCAAAATACCACTAATGTGTTAGTAGAAGTTTTGCAAAGCTTTCGTAAATACTGCAGCATCTTCACGTAAGTTGTCAACTCGTCTACCAAGTTGGTCCGCTTTAGATGCTCTGCCAATTACCATCGACAGAAATGCGACATCTATTCATTGGGTACAGATTTTGTAAACATTGCTCGTATATTTTTACGTTCTCCATTTGCGACAGTTTTAGTAAAACTGAGGCTCCGAATCGAAATTATACTTGCCACATTCGTTCGAATTCAGATTTCTCTCCTACAACATACTTCATTACAATCAGCTCAGCAGTTGTCTCATGAGAATATTTCGGGGTTTACAGCTTATTAGAATATGAAAACACTAGTTTGCCCCGAAGCAAGTGCTTTCTTATCAGAGAAGGGTGGTCTGTATGAAGTGGAGGGGCCTAGTTGCAAACAACAGAGAGTCAGCCTTTTCGTATCTTTTTGACGCGTGTCGTTAGATTTAAAATAAAAATTCGCTAAACTTTCTCTACATTTTGACTCAACGTCGCTAAAACTGTCGCTACAGCTGTCGAGGGCGTTTTACAGAATGTAAGCGTTTTGAACCGCTTTAACAAAAGCTAACGTAGCGTAAATAATTTACCGAAGCTTTTCCCATTTGTCTAGTGTCCTAGTGTCCTAGCGTCCGTGCACGTGAGGAATAAGTTGCAGCTTCGCCCGACAGGCGAAGTATTGATTGCGATAGCAAGTTATTAGACGGCTATAAGAAGCAAGGTCAGTCGTTTTGTCAGCTACATTAATTGCTGTAAGCATTCGCTTACTAACTGAATTAACAAGCATGGCGACACGCGCGGACAGGCAAACATTAATACATCTCGACATATCTCGATCATACATCTCGACACATCTTAATACATCTTGACACTCAGCGTCAGAACGCTGTCTTGAGGAAGGGCAGCAGTAGCGAGCGAAATGACCTTGGTGCTGCTTCTCTCTTCACAGCGAACTCAGCAGCAAGAACACAGTGCACAGGAAGTTATCAGCACTCAGCATGCCCATACTCTGTATCCACGAGTCGACCATAGCCTTTTTTCACGATAAGCCCGCGCGGTCGAGCTCAGCCGCACCATGGGCAGCCGCCGCCGAATTAACCCCTCCTCTCTCTCTCTCTCTCTTTGCTGTATGCGCGCGCTGCAAGCCGGCGCACTTCCTACTCGCCTTCCTCCTTTGCGCGCACGAGATCGAGCCATCATGCTTCTCGGCTCACCTTTGCACGCGTTCACTCGCACCAACAGCACACAGCGTGCTGTTATCGCACCTTTACTATATACGGGACATCAGGGCGACGACAATGCTGACGCCAACGTTGACGACGATGTCGTAAATGTGCTTGGAGTGTCCTTGTAATTGAATAGCGATAGTAAATTTGCTGGCACGGCGCCTAGGACTCCCAATTTACTGCTGTATCTACATCAAACGAATGAGCAAACTGCAAAGTTTGCGTTTACCTTCACATTGTATGATCATAAATCAAGTTCACTTTTACACAAAAAAGATATACACTCTGAAGTTTTTGCAACAAGAATTAAGCCAGTTGGACGACATTATCCCTGTAAATTGTGTATTGTAGGCCCTTGTCAAAGGAGAGAAAGAAAAGCAACTTCTATTCTGAGCAAGCGCAGTTTGCGCCCTAGGTGAGAAGAAAGTTGTCCAACAAACGCTCGGTCCTATGTTTTTAAAGACCTATAGAAACTGCTGGAATTCTATGTAGGTTAGGTACTATTACACTCCCGTTCCCCCGAGTCCACCTGAAAGCTCGGTGCAGTACTGATTTGTCCGAATGCCGTGAGAAACAAAAACTGAGCGTTAAAATTGGCGTCAACGAGCACAGCTGCTGCCACAGGCACGTCTTTCTACAGTTGACGTATGCACTTGCTGAATGCTAAATCTCACCATGCAATTTGTTGTGATTAGTTTTGGTAAATTAAGTTACTGCTAGGGTTGCGAACGTTCACCAATCGAACATACTTAGGGATATTCCAGAACCTAACAATTTTCCAGCTCTTCAACTACAACGAAAAAAACAACAAAACGCTTTGGTGGTACACGGGTTCTTTTGACGAACGAGGATTTTAGAAAGGCTTCATTTTAACGATGATGTCGCTCCGAAAACTTTGCACCAGCAGGTAAGTAGAATATGCTTGAAAACTGTTCGCCTCTTTGTGGCGCTGCGAACACGATCGCTCATGTTTACCTGTCCGATAGCCTGGTATTCCGTCAACGGCTATGAGCTTGCGGACAAGCTAAAACTGCCTTACCTCTCGGGACCTCGCACTGTCTCCCCCACTGAAACGTGCCGGTATTTGGTATTTTGCATGACGCACTGCCCTATTCTGGGGAAATTGTGGAGTTTAAAAAAGAGGGCCACTCACTTGTTTCTTGTGCGCTGTTACCTTCTCTGCAGAGCGCCGAGAGCTTGTTCAGCATCGACATGATCGTTAGCTACCGTGATAATGCAGACTACGCGCGGCTCGTCGACACTGCCCAGGTGAGAATTTATCATTTCATTTTGTTTACATCACAATGAAGCGGGCAGACGCGAGCTTTAAAGGGGTCCTGCGCCAACCCTCAGGACTGATAAAAAAAACGCACACACACACACACAGTCCACGGATAGCACATACTGCTGTGAATTGACATCTCGGCCAAAATTTTGCAGCCGTTTGCGACGTGCGGAGCTCACAAGTGGTGCGTGAGGTTACCTTTCTTCAAGCGCTTTCTTTTCAGAAGAAGCCAGCTGCTCGCTCTTTTGCAGCTGCTTTATTTCGTATATAAAGCAGATTCTCATGCGCTGTTGTTATTGACTAATAGCTGACACAAATGAAGGAGGGTGTTTGACAGTTTGACAGAACAGTGAAGATTCTGTTCGACAATTCTTAAATACTTTTAACGAACGTGGTAAAGGTCTGGCCTTTACGTATGAAGTACCACAAAATGGCGAGATACGCGTTTTATACCTCAGGCTGAGGATAACTAAGGGACACACCTGTTGGGCATATTTCCCACGTGCAAAGAAAGAGCTTTTGCCCTATGAATCGTCTCACTCAAAGACCGAATTGCATCGCTATGAATGGAATAGGCGCTTCAAAAGTCGTGCCCACACGAAATGCCCTTTAGCTTCGACAATAAAGTTCGCAGGCTTTTGGCCACAGGCTTCCCTTGCTCGGTGCTTTTAGCAACCACTGAAACTCCACTGAAGAAATTTGGACACCAACGAATGAAGGCTGCACCTGAGCACGTGAAGACCAAACTTCAGGTGATGCCTTACATTCATAATGTTTTCGACAACCTCAAAAATGTGGCCAGCAAAAATGCGCGCCAAACAAGTTGGCGAAGCTGTGCCCGCGCATCTTTGGTGAGGGCCAGCGCGGTTGCAAAAAGCAGTCTCGTCAGGTGCGCCCTAGGAGTGGTATACTTTATTCCCCTGTCCTGCAGCAAGTGCTATATCGGGCAGATATATTGCCTCTATGACCGCTTAAGGGAACAGTCTCAAAATTTAACAAACACAGGCAAGCTTGCAAATTTAGTTTCGCATGTGATGGTTTGCGAGTGCGTGCCACGGTTCAAATAAGCAAAGATTCTGGGCAGAAGTGTAAGCGCGAAAGCTAGAGTGTTGCTGGACGCATTCCACATACAAAAAAGGCGGGTCTGTGCACCAGCAATGTTTTGATAAATTTGTACTCGGCTGAGCGCACACTTCTGGAGAGATGTGTAAAACCGTACCATATGGCTTTTCGTCCGTTGCTGCCTTTTATTTGTAATTTGTTTCACTTCTTGCTGCTTGGTTTCATCATTTCACTTCCCGTGACTGCTTGCGTCATTGTGATATCATTATTTGCAAAAGAAGGCTGGAGCAGTTCGGTTGTGCGGATGTGTTGCGCTTCTCTTAAATTTTAACCCTTTTCAAATATAAACCAGTTGTTAGTGGCGCTCCCTCGTCGTCGTGTCGTCTTTTCACCGCGTGTTCGTATCTTTTAGCGCTACCATCAGTTTTAAAGAATTTCTCAAAGCTGCCTTCTCGAAGCTTTCGTCTTGGACATAACGTGAGTCTGCTCGTACGAATCGACGCATATCCCTCCTAATCCGTGCGCGCTCACACCTCGACAAATGCAGGCGTCATTTCAGTGCTGCGGCGTGACGAGCGAACGCTACCGCGACTGGGGCCACAACATCTATTTCAACTGTTCCAAGTCGAATCCGAGCACGGAGCGCTGCTCGGTTCCCGCCTCCTGCTGCCGGCCACCAGAGGGCGAGAACCCGGACCTGGAGACGCGACTCAGGCGCCGCTTCTGCGGAAGGGGCGTACTCGCTGGCACGGAGCAAGAAGCCTGGCACAAGGTGCAGTGTGGCCACTGTCGAGGATATTCCCACTGATTCTTCAGAGAAAAGAGAAACCGCCCGCTGGCACTTGCAGCTCGAGTGCCAGTTGAGTGATAGAACTGATAGCCACACCTTGACATGCAAAAGTACATTGGCAAGTGGGGCGAGTTGACAAACTTGCAGTGTGTTGAAAGCAGCGCGAGACATGACACCGAACTGAGAACAACTGGACAAATTGTTGTCGTTCTACGCTTCTGTTACGTATTTTCCACTGCTCTATTCTTGATACATTGACATGTTTCCTTACACAGTACACGGCATAGTAAACTGATAATTTTAAGAAAAACCTTGACTACAGCTGTTAAGAAGTTGCGCAAGGGATGCGTTTGAAGAGTAAGGGAAAAAGAACGAGATAACCAAGATTGATTTGAGCATCTGATGTATAGGCTAGGTGGGGACCAAGGTTTTAAAAGACAAGACAAAATATTTTGAGGGGCTAATTATTGTTCTGGTATATAGCCGACGACTCCGCAATCTTGGTTTGGCTCAATTCCTTGAACGCAGAGCAAGCCATCAATTATAATGTATTTTATTGTAATTAAGTAAGAAAGCTCGCCAAATTTCTTGAAGGTTCATTTGCAAGCCAACTATGCACATAAAAGAAAATAGGAAGGTGGTGGGGTTACGTGGTATCGCTGATGCGTGTTTCGCGGTAGTAGCCAAAGGTGCACTGTGATCGCTTTGTCAAAAGCTTCATACGCGACGGGATAATAGAGAAAAGATGGTGAGAAAAACCAAGGGCAGTGCGTGTTTTAACAGACGCGACAGGTTAGCTATGAGCCAAGAGTTTTGAGCACAACAGGGGTCCAAGATTGTTATCCTGCGTGGAATGCGGTGAAGTGTAAAAAGGAAGGGGAAATGATGGTTTATCAATGAATCAATGAATCAATCAATCAATCAAATCTTTATTTCCAACGACAGTTGGGGGTCCCTTAGGCGAAAAGCGGTAGTAACACCACTTGAAAATACCTAAAGGCCCACGTACATGACAGCGGTGTTACGATTCATACGTTCAAAAACAAATTTACAATAATCAAGTAAAATATGCAGTTCAAAAAAAATTAAGAAGAGGTTGTGCAAATACAACAACGGAACAATAGAACAAATAATGTCAATATATAAGTACACTCCAGAACAGTTGTACATTATAGTTGAAATATTCAATGTTCACGTGAACACACATCATAAAATGACGAAAATAAACGTGTTACAAGGAATAATGAAACATACTTGATCATGTTCGGGCAGTACAAAACACATTAGACAAGAGTTAGAAAAAATTCAGGCATTTCTTTTTTTGTAAATGTAGAAAAGTTGGCGTCTTTCTCTTCATATTTATTAAGTAGGGACGGCAGTGTGAATTGAAGAGACTGCAAAAAATAGGTCGTGCGGGAACGAGGAACAAGCCACTTGTCGGTGCTACGGGTGCGTGAATCAGTGTAACGCATGCTTATATTAGATAAATCTTTAATAAAAACTTTGAATTGCTCGTTTGAAAAGAAATAAGCATACATTAAACGAAAATCGAACATGCGTTTCACACTGAATATTTTATAGCGGGTAAACAATGTAACTGTAGAACTATTGCGCGGGGCGTTTGCAATATACCGAAGTGCTCTTTTCTGCAATAGGTGAATTGTATTTATGTTACTAAAGGTTGTGGTGCCCCAGATTAACAGGCAGTAATTTATATGGGAAGAAAACAGAGCATGATAAATCTGAAGTTTAGCATTTTCTGGAAGAAAGTGCCTACATCGTGACAGAACACCAGCAGCACGCGATAACGATTTAGTCAGTGATTCAATATGACACGTCCATGCCATATGAGCAGAAAAAGTCACGCCCAGTTGTTTGTTTCTCCACTATTTCGACGGGTATTCCCTCAAGCGTTAATGATTGGTTGACGTTGACTTTAGTGCCTCGGGATCTGAAAAAGATAGCTTTTGTTTTTGTCGCATTTATTCGTAGGCCATTAGCTGTAGACCATTGCAGCACATCTGAAAGTACACTTTGAGTTCTCGCAACAATTTCAGTTGGATATTGTCCAAAAAAAAAATACTAGTGTCATCCGCGTAGAGCAGGAATGAGGCGTCATTGTTTATCTTAACAATATCATTTATGTAGATATTGAAGAGCATTGGTTCTAAAATGCTTCCTTGAGGTACGCCACAAGAAATGGTTTTAGAAGATGAAAAACAGTTAGCAATTGAGACGCATTGTTTTCTTTCAGACAGATACGAACTAAATACTGAATTAGCTGCACCACGTACCCCATAAGCACTTAATTTCCCGAGTAAAATGTTATGGTTTAGGGTATCGAAGGCTTTGCTATAGCCAATGAAAACGCCCAGCGTAAGCTTTCTTTCTTCGATGTTATTAATTATCAGTTCTTTTTGAGCTAACAGTGCAGTCTGTGTAGATTTACCACGTTGAAAACCGTGCTGATACTCCGAAAGTATATTGTGTTTGTTGAAGAAGCTATTTACGCGGCAGAATATTATCTTCTCTAATCCCTTGGAGAATACAGGAATTATACAAATTGGTCGGTAATTATTAGCATCATTAATATCTCCACCTTTAAATATAACAGAAACTTTTGAGATTTTCATGAGATTTGGGAAACAGCCAGACTGAAAGACTAGATTAAACACGTAGGTTAAACAAGGAGCAAGGAGGTCAATTACGTGCTTAATCGCCTCTACCTGAAATCCATCGACATCGACAGCTTTACTGTTTTTTAGAGAAAGAAATGTGCATACTATTTCTGCTTCATCTGTAGGTGCGAGAAAAATTGTGTCAGTATTATGGTAATTAATGTTAGTATGAGCAATGCTTCCCAGTGGTTGCACCGCATTAGCAAAGTGCTCACTGAAGTGCTCGGCTAGATGCACACCGGAAAGTTTGTTCCCGTTAATGGTTATTTCCGTCAATGTATCCTGACCCGCTTTGCGGTTCAGTGCCTGATGGCTTTCCAAACTTGGTTTGGGCGCCGTCGACAGATGCCAGAAAACATGTGGTTATAGTAGGAGGCCTTTGCCTTTTTCAACGCGGCAGTTTGTTTCTGTAAGTTTTAAAGGCCTCAAATTCCTTAACATCGCATGTGCGCAAAAACTTCTTAAAAAGGCGACCTTTTTTCTTGATCATTTTGATATGCTCGCGCCCTACCCAAGGTTTTCTTCTTTTTCTGTTAGCTTTGGTGCTTACGTAAAGAAAAGATGTGTTGTAATGACTAGTGAATATAGATAAAAATTCACGATAGCTCTCATTTGGGTCTAGCTTATCCTAAACAGAAGACCAATCTTCCCTCAACATACGCCTGCGGAATGAAGTCATATTTCTGCTAGACATACATCTATGTTTAACTATATCCTGGCAAGTTATTTCATTTTCAGTAGTTTTAGGAAAAGCAATAAAGACAGGACAGTGGTCACTTACGCCGGCGCATACCGTGCCAGCTGCGCTTACATCAGTGTCTATGCTGACGATAAACAAGTCTAGTATGGACTGGCAAGTTGTCGTTACGCGTGTTGACGTAGTAATGACGTTATTGTAGCCACAAGCGTAAAGTTTGTTAAGGAATTCCCGGGAGGTCAAATTATCCTTGCGAAGGTTTATGTTAAAGTCACCACCTATTAGAGTGTTATACTGGTGAATTGTTGAGTATTCTAACATCTCCTCAATAAATTCCAGGAATACACTCATATCACCAGACGGTGGGCGGTAAAACGCCACGTACATGTTCATATTGCTCTTTATGCAAATCACTTCATAGTCGGCAGTAATGCACGTAAATTCCGGGATTATGTCGCAGAGTATGTGCTTTTTTACGTGCATGCCGCGTCCGTCCAGCTATCGGCGAGACACGGTCATGGTGTTGTTAGGGATCTCTACGGGTGCCTGCGCCAGCAGTTTCTGACCCCTATACCCCCAAATATCGTGACGTACAGAGATAACCTACAAACAACCCGTACGACAAGAAGTTGCGCTTAGTTTGGCGCGTCTCCACCGGGGCATCTGCGTCAGTAGGCGTTAGGTGTTATACAACATCACGCACCAGAGCACGTGGGGTTTGGACCCTCCCTGGCTTTATGGCTTTATGTGGCCCCTTGGTCGAAAAAGAATTGAAAAATAAAGTAGGGGCAAACCCGCACCACCGGTAAGGTATAACGGGTATAAAACCTAATATAAAATAAATAAAAAGGAGCCGCCAAGGCAGCCCAAATCGGTTTTAGAGAAAAACCAATTGATAAAAAGAAAAGAAGGCGGAGGCAAGCTTACAATTAGGCCAAGGTGTTGTATAAAACAATGTCACTGAGAGAGAGGAGGGGAGCAGTAAAGTGTAAACTGCCTCCTAAGAAATAGGTCTGCAAACTGCGCATGCGCCCAAACCCACGCCCTCCCCAGGGCAACCCATCAATGCCCACGCAGTGACGCGCAGCTGTTTTATTGTAGATAAGAACCAAAGCATCAGTGCTTCTTCGTGGTCGTGCTCTTGCCGCGTGGTCTTGTCGCGCTGGGTCGACTTGAATGGTCCGGATAAAGGTCATCTCGACGGTGACGTCAACGTTCTTCTGGCTAAACTGCTGCACAATTTGTATAAGAGTATACAAATGGGGAAGGGAAAATGGGAAAGATGAAATGCAGAGAAATGGGAATGTAGCATGCGGTTAGGGCCATCCAGCACGGGGAAGGCCCGCCATAGTTGGCTTATGCAGTGTGGATGGCCAAGAACAGTCATGCGAGAGTAATATGAAATGGTGAACCGAGAGTCATAAGAAGGAGGGAATTAGTGGGCATCGGGAAGCGAAGGAGACACAGTAACAGAAGGGGAAGGAACAGAGAGGGTTACAAGCCTTATGAGTTGCCGGAGCAGGGCGCGGGATCGTGCGGTTTTTATGATTGCGGGGTACATGTCGGGAGAAAGGGCATCGATATTAAGAAGGCGGCGCAACCGCGAAGCAACAACTTCGGTGCGTGGGCATGAGGTCATGTTGTGAATGCCATCTACATTAGGGGTACCACACGCGCACCCATCAGAGGCAATACGGCGGAAACGATGAAGGTAATATGGAAAGTGGCCGTGTCCGGTGAAGAAATGCGTGAACAGACGAGGCGGGGGGAACCAAGCTGGAATGGCATGTACACTCCCGACCCATCTGTAAAGGCTGGTGCCTTTTCCCTCGCGCTGCCGGTACAAGTGCTATTGCTGTAATGATGCGGTAAATAGTGTCTTTTTGACCGACCGAACTGAGGTGGGGCAAGAACGAAGTAAACCACTGCGTATCGCCGATGACGCAGCCTCGTCTGCTAGTTCGTTACCTACCACGCCCCGGTGGCCAGGGACGTGGAAGAGGCGTATGGCGCGACCCACGAGTTGGAGCTGGCGCAGCACTTGTTGAAATTTCCAGACACGTTCATCCGTAGGGTGAAGGCTGGAAATCGCCGTCAAAAGAGACAGGCAGTCTGTATATAGGTGCATTATGCGAGCTCCACGCACGTTCATTATGAACTGGAGGGCCTCTTCAAAAGCAATGGCTTCAGCACTGTATGCGCTAGTGGCATTCTGAATCTTATACTTGCGCACCGCAAGAAGGTGGCCGCGCGGGTCGAATACCACGTACGCCGCTCCTGCCGCGACTGTCGTGAAGGCGCCGTCCGTGTATACGTGATATGCCGGCAAGGAGGAAAGTAGGGCTGCCTGGGAGGGTGTCAAACGAGTGAACGAAAAGCGACAGGCCGCGCGCGGGTGATGCGACCAGTCATCGAATGGACGCGCTATGGAGGTCTGGTGGAAAGTGACCTGGCCATAATGCGTGATTTGGCGGAGAGTTAGGATGGAGAACTCTGCCCCCAACCTGTCCAACTCCATATTCAAAGGTGGACAGTTGGCCAGGATATGCAGTGCCGTGGTGCGCGTGGTATGGTATGCACCGGTAAGGGCCACAAGAATAGAGCGCTGGACAGACAATACTCGGGTGGTTAAGAATGATGATGGAAAAGCCGGCCACCACACCGGAGACGCGTAAGCAATCACAGGAAGCAGAACCTGTCTGTATAGACGCCGTATAAGCACGGGACGCAGCGAAAGGTGCATGCGTAAAAATCTAAGAGATCCCGCAACCAATACCTCGGCTTTGGTCTTTAGAAAATCAACATGGGCGTGGAAATTAAGTTTATCATCAAAGACCACGCCGAGAATTTTAATGTGGTCTTTGGTTTTTAGATAAGTGCCGTCCAATCTAATGGAAGGACGCCGCTTAGAGGTGCCAATGTGCCCATTGTTGAAAAAGACGAAATAGGACTTTTCGTGACTAATTTTAACCTTGTTTTGCCGAGCCCAATTGCAAACCAAGGTGAGTACAGATTCTGCAAGAGCCTGCAACTGCAAGGGCGACGGACCGGAAACGAGTATAATGGTGTCGTCTGCGTAGGCCTGGATGTGTACCCCCCGTGGAAGTGGAAGGTCTAATAACGAGTAAATGACCAAATTCCACAGTAAGGGGCTAATTGGTGAGCCCTGAGGACTTCCAATAGACGGACGCGCCGATGCGTCTCCCGCGTTTGCCCGAAAGACTACTTGGCGGTCCGTCAGGAAGGATTTCAGTAGATGGTAAATGTTGGCGGGGCAGCGGTGTTGGTGCAGAAAAAACAACACAGAATCGTGCCACACGCTGTCAAACGCGCCTGTGAAGTCTATGGAGATCAACACCGTTGGTATCTTGTCAGCCTTCGGCGCACTGAGGCGACGTTGTAGGGCATACAGAGCCAGAGGGGCGCTCCGCGCATGTGTAAAACCGGATTGTCGAGCATGAAGGACGTTGTGTGTGTGGAGGAAATAATACAGGCGAAAATTTAGCAACCATTCTAATATCTTGACGAATATAGAGTTCATTACTATGGACCGATATGCGGAAGGGAGAGAAGGGGGGCGACTGGGTTTTGGGATGAAGATGATCCGGCCGACCTTCAACACGGAGGGGAAGTGGCCCAAACGGAGAGAGGCATTGAAGATGTCAAAGAAGAAACGCGGATGTAGCCGGTACAGGTTACAAATGAACATGGCGGTAAGCCCGTCTAGTCCCGGCGCCGACTGCGGATTGCCCCGGTAAACCGCTCGTTCAATCTCCGCCTCAGTGAATGGATAATCATCCCGTACCGCAGGATACGGACTCTACCACAGCCCGGATGCGACGATGGTAGTCGCTGTCAGCGGTTGGGTCATCCGAAGCGACATGCGTCCGTAATAGGAGGGCCGCCGAGTCTAAGACGGACGTGGTGTGAGTACCGTCCGGACCTTGTAGCGGAGGAAGAGATATTATAGGTGGAGATTTTTCAAAGGCGGTCCTGAAAGGCACACCAAAAAGTGCCCGTGCCGTAAGGTCTTGGCACGCCGCCCGATCAGCTGCAGCCTTTGCCTGCCGCATATTACGCTTGTAGATAGCGTAGGCGGCATTATTGGGCTCGAAAGGTCTCACGCATGGCAGGGTCGCGCGCGCGCTGAAAACGGCGTCTTATCGCGCGCACCCTGACACGCTCTTCCTGCAATAGAGGCGACCACCAAGTCATTGCCCCGTCGCTGCGCGGACGAACCCTTCGAATGTTGCGCCTACAGAGGGTGTTGTAGGTGGTGTAGAACCCCTCTATCACGATGTCGAGCATTGCAGATGTTGAATACAGACATCTGGAGACGCCGCGGAACCAGTTATGGTCCCGGAGACTTTCTAGGATTTGGCCTCGTGCGAAGTTTGTAAGACGACGGGCAGTTGTCGTCGTGGCCGCGAAAAGTGTAAATTCAATGTAGCGGTGGTCCGACAGCGTCTCCTCACATACCGACCAGCTATATCCCTGCTCTGTCAAGGAGAATTAAGCTAACGAGACATCGATCCATGATCGAGCGTATGGTGTCTCGAAGGTCGGGAGTGAGTCACAATTGTTTAATAATTGCAATTCATTTCCGCGCGCGCACTGTACAAGTTTCCTCGGGCCCCCAGAGCGCATGTTTAGCGTTGAAATCACCGCCCAGAATAAAGCTGTGTGTGAGATGTTGGGAGACGACCTGGCTCAGTTCATCCAGAATGGGGTCCAACGGGCGATGAGGTGGCGCGTAGACAGCTAAGACGATGAATGCCTTCCCAGCACGTTCGCAGCGGATCGCAAAGACCAACTGGGAGCAGTGTACAGGAAATATGTCGAAGTCTGGGGCCCGCGCCAGCAAGACGACGCGCGGGTGCTCTGAAGCGTGATATGAAACGATGGACCGGGGCAGATTCTGCATGCGGTTGTCGCGCGTGTGCGGATCGGACACAAACGCAAAACTGAATTCCCCCACGATCATGCGCTCCACAAGCAGCTTGGTGGCATCGCGCGTACCGGCAAGATTTGCCTGGGTAAATTTGGTGTTTCTCTATCCATGGAGGGTGAGCACATGGTTGTCAGCAAGATCATTACGCGCACACGGCAGGAGCCAGGAAGAGCGCCGGCGATGGCACCAAGACCGCGTGCACGAAGCCAAGTCCGCGAATGGTCGCGACCCACCAAACGAGGGCATGACCCACAGCCAAGAGTTATCGGCCCAAAACCGACTAAGCGCACAATTCTGCCCTGATCCTGCAACCCTCCGACATAGAACGCTTTCGAAAAGGTGGTGGTGTGAAAGAAGGAAGCACGCAAAACAATGTAGACAGGGACATAGATGAAAAAGGGACGCGAAAACGTGTAGGAAGACGCAGGACACGAGATCGAACGGAGGCACGAAAGGAAGACTAGGGAAAGGGGATGCAACATGCTTAAATGAGTGACGAAGGCACGGCGGCCCCGCCCCCGCCGGCCACGTACGCTGTCTCCTGCGCACGTAAAAGCCGCCGACTTCCGCGGACGAGGCGGAGCCACCGCGCTGCGACAGACAGGCCATAGGATTGGAGTTAGCCATAATCTGTTCGCAACCGCAGGCGGGCTGTCCGAGCCATCAGAAGAGGGCACCCCCTATCGCCCGTCGGGTGCGAACTCGGCCGCCCTGCCCGACGGCACTCACTGCAGCACACCGTCGCATCACCCATGCGCACGGTGCACTGCTCGCCGAGATGTTGGCCGGCGCATCTGGTGCAAACCGCCCGCTCCGGTTGGTCGCGTAGAGGACACGCACGCCGGGGATGGTCGTACGAGGCACAGAACGTGCACGTGGGGACGTGCAGGTCCTCCACCACGGTGGCAGACGTCCATCCCACCGTGACGCGGCCGCGGCTTATGAGCGCCCGGAACGCTGCGGGGTTCACCGCAAGCACATAGGTGAAGTTGCCTGACCGCTCACGAAATGATACTCGCAAGTTGAAGGGTCGATTTTTACATCGGGATTGCGCGCGTTGATCTGCGCAACGATGTTGCATGCCGGGACATCAGGATCAACGCCTGTGATCTTAACCTGGGGTTTGCGCCGGTCAACGAGTCGCACCGACATCGTCGTTTTTGTGATGACGTTTTGTTCTATCGCCTCTTTGAGTCTTTGGACAGATGTTAATTCGTTCGTGAGGACAGTGAGGCCGCGGGACGTCTTTCGTATAGTAATGTCGCTTATGTTTTTTTTAGCCGGGTCGATGTTAGTCTTTAGGATATGGGAGAGTTCTTTCGCGGGAGTGCTAGTAGGGGTGAGCGGCGACAGGAACATGACGTGGGCGTGTTCTCGCCTTGGCAACTCGTCCTCCGCGGCGACGTCGACGGCCGAAGGCGCCGGGCCGAAGGCGACAGGAGCGGGCATGCCAGGTGCGCCCACATGCGGCACCGAACCTCCAACTCGGGCCACAGCGGCATGGGATCGTGCTTGGGTCGCCGAAGGAACAGCGGCCGGGCACAGCGCCGGACCAGCCGCTCCCGCCCGTGCTACTTGGTGTCGCAACTCGTCGGCCCTTCCGCATTGTCGGGCCGCGACCGCACGCAGGTCAGCACACTCCTGTAACATCCCTCTCAAAAGGCCCAAGATCTGTGACCGGTAGTTGTTTGTTATCTTGCAATTGTTCTCGAACATGAGGTCCGTTATTTGTTTATGGTAATCAACAGCACGCTGAAAGGAGGCCGAAAGCACGGCCTCAACGGCCCCGCGCTCAGAACACGAGTCTGCATGCCCCCGGTCTCCCGGCCGGCGATCGGCAGCCGCCCGCCCCGGAGGCGAGGGTACACCATTCTCGGACGGGACGAGGGTTAACATCCGCTAGGATGCGATCTCCATCAGTAGCAAATACTGACGCGTCTGAGCGCGGCGAGCTGCCTGTCGAGGCAGAGTCGCTCCCAGGGGGAAGATAGTAGCGGGGTTTACGCTCTCCGCCATGCCCCTCTAGCGGGTATGAGCCATTGGCTCGTAGGCCGGCAGCCGGCCACGGCGAAAGGTCGAAAAATATAGAAAATTAGCCCCTTTTAGCCCAATCCAACGCGTCGAATGCGATCGCCAGATGTTAAAAAATAACCCCGGATAGAAATTTGAAGCCAGGAATCAGAAATTACTGACCTTTCGCCGATAAACAGGAGGCTGAGGGAGACAGGCTGCGTGCAGTCCCGGCACTGTTGTAAGTTGTCGCTGGGATGCAGTGTCCCATAACTCGAACACTATTTTGGAACGATTAGAGATAGAGAGAACAAGATGCTTGTTTTGCCAAACAATCCTCACATGGGTTTAATAAAAGTGCTTAAGGACGGTAACTCCATCCGCAGTGCACAATAAAAAACCACGAACTTTTTTGTCGCAAGAGATGCAAGGCAACGTGGCCCGCAGAGTCACCTTGAGCAGTCGGTGTGGGTGCTTGGAACCACCATGGACCCCAAGCCTCTATGCCGACGCTTTTATTCGTACCGTGGCTATAGGTTGTAAGGTGAAGGGTCAGAAACCGCAAGCGGAGGCATTTGGGACGTTGATCAAGCCCCGGTCCTGCCTGACTATCACGCTGGACGCTCCGGGATCCTGCTGAGAAAATGAGCGTGAACTTCAGGCGATATATCCGCTACATGACATATAGAATTTGTATCCTCGAAGAAAACTGATCGGTCCCTGAAAAGAGGGCTCGATGAAGTTCTAAGCAGGGAAAAAGTTTGTTAAACATTTCCAAAGTTCCTAGTTATTCACTCAACTGATGACTAAGAACCTGTAGCATAGAAATCTGTCTTCCAGATTACGAAGTCTTTAGAAACAGCGATTGGCGAAGAATACAAGGCGAAAAACCTTGCATCTGGTGACCTCTTGATCGAAGTACAAACAAAAGCACAAAGTGAAGATCTCCAGAAACAAAAAGAAATTGCTGTAAACATCTAGCAAACTGGACATATATGAGGCACCATGTTGCGTTAGAAAAACAATACAACAAAGTCTTAGCGCAGAAGAAATTAACGAAAGATTTCATATTTACACCTGGATTTATTTATCTTTTACGGGTGAGCGGTTTTCACCGTTTAACGAATGCTATCACTCTGCGCGGGACGATGCTTTTTAAGAGGGGGGTATTGTCATGTGTACCTTGTTTATCTCTATCGGTTGACCATGTTTCAGAGCCTAACAAATGTTATCGCACAGTGCAACATCGTTCCAGCGCACAATTAAACACGGACGAGAAGAGAAAGACAACACAAACGCCGGCGTTCGTGTTGTCTTTCTCTTCTCGTCCGTGTTCAATTGTGTGCTGGAACGATGTTTCAAAATGCTAATCATAACCAACTAGCCCAGCTGTCCATACTTTGAGTTATCGCACAGCGCAGGACGCGCCTACCTTTATCGGGAGTTTCTCGAACGTTGTCGATGGTTCTATGTGCTGTCTGTTATCACCAAAGCTTACGTAATCTGATTTCATGTATGCGCTACGCGAATTCCATAAAACTTTCTGGAAGACACCCGGGCACCAGCGATTACTCTGGAACATTTGACGACTGTTGCATAAAACCCGACGCGCTTGATCTGCTGAGCAGCTATGCGGTGATCGCCGACTGTGTTCACCGCTGTCGCCGTTCTGTGAGTGTAGCCTATTTTTGAGGGCACAAGTTTGCCCAATGAAACGCTAGTTTCGTCATTCGCAGTTTTTCTCCTTTTTGCTGTTTCGACGCTAGCGCCAAGGTCGCCTTCAGTTACGGCCCTATCAGGAGGTCGATGCTGTAGCAAAATGGCAGTGCACACAATTGTTTACGTTGTCATGGCATCAGGAACAGCAGCCGCGTGGCGTCTCCTCTCCCTAGCGTTTTTTTTTTGTTTTTATTATGGCGACCCTCTTCGCTCCCTTTCCTCCATGATGCGCGCACCGCTTGCTTTTCTTTTGTTTTTGGCTGTACACAGCACGTTCTCGTGTTCTTTTTCTTTGTAGCGGGCGCGCGCGCTACGCCGCTCATTCGCATTGCTTGCGAGCTGGCGCCTGGTGCTCTGTGGTCTATGTGTTGGCAGGCACGCAGTCTTGCCCATACTTGTATTATACCAGCATGTGCCGGGACGAAAAAATTCCACTCCCAAGACAACACAACTTTGGTCTCGCTTTATTGACGTCGTTTCCGAAAAAAGATGTTTCTTATAACCTAGTGTGAAACACGCTCAAAAAATGAACAAAAGTGAAAGGTGCATGACATATACATGAATACTAAACACAAACGTTCACAGGCAGCTAAATAGAAAAAAATACGCTAGAAAATGCAAAGGCCGTTTCATGTACTCAGAAATATAAAATAAACAAGATTTTTATATAACGCCCTGAAGACCAAAGTGTAGACGAGCCTCTGATGAATGTACTAAGATATTGCACAAAACAGGACGACGTGTATAACGTAGTCATGACAGCTAAAGAAAGCGAAAATTCACTGGCAATGGCAAAACAATGGCCCGCAAGATACCTAAAAATACCACGAAAATCAAAGATTGTTTTATTGACAGTCATAAAAAGACAGGAAATTAAATACTTATATACCTGCACAAAAGTATAATAAATGCGTGACATGTTCATTACTACTGAACAAAATAAAAAAGCAGACACCGCAGAACAAAATAACATTGCACTAAAAATAGAAATACACATTACCACATTATTTTGCACTTCGGCCCAAATTCAATAACGGTGGCAAGGGGGAGCAGAAGGTAGTCAGCTTTTGCAGCAGCACATAAAAACATTCGCGAAAAGGCCTACTTTTTAATCAAAGACCAGGTGAAATAAGCTAGCAACACGACATGTCTTTTACCACGAAGGTATGCTTAGCAGTAAAATTACGTCAATTAAGGCACTAAGTCATAGCTACCGGGCACTCCTTTGGGTAATATACACGAACTGCAAAAATCTATATATAGGACATTTGCAATGCTCGTGCTTTCCGGAAAAAAAAAGCGTATCATGCCTACATATGAAGGTTGTTCGCGCGCATTTCCCATCGGCAATTACTCAGGTAATAGATAAACACGAATGGTAATTTTTCAGCTTCTAGTACGTTTGTAGAACAGTGACACACAGAAAAAGCACTGAGGGCGGAATGGAAAGCTGGGCGAGTTAGTGAAGTTGCAGAATGAGACTTGGCACAGGAAAACAAATCCCAGACACGGTGACAATGAGGAAGAACATCCATTTGTCAGCTTTCTTTACCGGTAAGAGGGACGTGCAACGCAGTCAAGGCGCAACAACGTCCGGAGACTCATGGAGCACACACATGGACAGGGCCGTGTTCGTCTACATGCGCCTTCTGATGTCCTTGGGTCTGCGTGCTTGGGTCTACCTGTTGCCTTTAGGCACCCGGTAGAACCTTGCAGGGCTTGTTTTTGAGGTATTCGTGCACCACTGCACGATGCACGAGAGGTTCGAATCGTGAAACGGGTGAAACATCCCGGAGCACAAGCACACAGCTATCGAGGACCACGAAACTGACGAAACTGCCCCCGCCGGTCAAGGCACAGCAGCGTACGCTTCCCGATTACAGCAGATTACGAAACATGAAACTTCATGCAACGGTCTAAGCCTACTCCGGGCCGGCGGGTGCACGCGAAGACTGTCTAAAGTGACGCAGTTACTGGGAGGGCAAGGGGAGAGGAGTTGAAAGAAGGGGCGAGAGGGCACAGCGTCCTCGATCAGTGCACGCCGCGCGCGCCGATCTAAAAGGCCGTGCAAAAGAAGCGGATTTGCTTTCCTGCCCTCCCGATGGATGGCGCCAATTACCTCTGCCATGGAAGCGGCGGAGTTTCCGAGGCCGGCCCAAACATCGAGGTTAGCGCGTTAAAATCGATAACCGTGTTGAACTGACGAATGCCGTACAGTGGAAAAGAATCAAAACAAAGCTTGAGGCACCTTGAGAAGGTAGCCAACGTACGTCCACCTAGCAATCTTCAAATAAATGTGAGCTCAAGCCCGTTACATCCGTAGACGAGCAGAAAAGACGCCTTGGGAAGCTTTAGTACCTCCTATAAACAGTTCAACACCAACCGAAAAAGTGTGGGAAGATGTGTAGAAAATGAAGGCTATTACATAGCCTACACAATCGCTATATTGATTCCTCATTGTATATAAATGGCACTCTAAGATCAGACAGACATTTTAGGAGAACATTTTGCCCAAGTGTCAAGCTCATCAAACTTTCATCAACACTTTCCTATCTTACAAAAGCATAACGGAAAAACAGAAATTACCTACCAAAGGGGGCATGAATGAATACTATAACAACCTATTTACTATCACCGAGCTATGGAACACACTTAGTACACGCAAGCAAACAGCACCAGGTCTAGAAAACATTCATTACGCAATGAATCAACGCTTATGTGAAGCCACACCAGATGCTTTGCTCAAGTTCTTTAACAATGTGTGGCTTACAGGCACAACACCATAAGCTTGGAAGAAGGCTGTAATTATATGCATGCATCCTACACTTATACATGCATCCTACACTTATACCGATCCTTAGTTCGCAGCATTGTCGGCCGATGGTTCAGTTGTGTACGGATGAGCAAGGTCGTCATAACTTCGAAGATTAGATCTCGTACATAACCTTGCTCTCCGATTTGCCCTAGGAGCGTTTAGAACATCCCCAATGGCTAGCATGTATGTAGAAACGAACGAACCATGTCTAAACGACAGACGTTGCTCCCTTTTGGGAACATATGCATTGAAAATTCGCACATAACCATCACACTTTTGTTTTAACATTGTTACGCAATGCCAAACAAAAACCTTTACACCAACAGACCCTCTACTGTAAATTAAATATCCCACAAGAGTATTTGTGTGTCTTGAAACGACCCCAAGCAGTAACTCCATGGAATAACCTGCACGCTATTTGTGATGTCACGTTAACAAACTTGAACAGTTAAATACCGCAGGAGCACTTGATGCATGATTTCTACACTGTGGAACAAAAATACCGGCACGTCACAGAGCTTTGCACGGATGGATCCAAAATACGCGAACACGTAGGCTCCGGAGATATGGGAGTAAGGTGCCAAAACAGCCTACATTTACCAAATCACGCTTCATACTTCACTACTGAACTTTTGACATGTTACATACTGGCAAACAAAGCAATAGAAGACGACGACCGTAACACAGTTATTTAAAGCGCGCTTTGAGCGCACTTCAATCTTTAGCATCCAGGAAGTACAGGGTAACAATTTTTGGAGACATACTGAAAACTATAACATGAGCAAGCAATAATGGGAAAGCTCTAATAATCTGCTAACTTCCAAGCTATGTCGAGATAAGCGCAAATGAAAAGGTAGATAAGGGTGCAGCTATGGCAAGAAATAATCTCATTAAGCACTTAAAGATGCCGTCAACGGACTGCATGGCGGAATTTCGACGAGCTCTTTATAAGCAATGGGAATTAAAGCGGGAAGACAATATATATAACTCCACGTTATAAAACCAACGCTTGTTGAATAGAAATTTTGCAGACACCAAGAACGCTTCATAGAAGTTTCGTGCCGACTTCAAATTGGACACACACACCTGACCCACAACTTCCTTCTACATAAAGAACAATAACCGCCTTACGAGATCTGAGGAGAAACTTTAAATCAATTTCTACTCTATTGTGTGAAACTACAGCTCGAACGGAAACATATTTTTCATCACGTATACCAAAAAAGCACGCCATTTCACCCTGCAATGTTAATTGGGGACGACCGTGAAGTATAACTAAACGTCTAATCAGGTTTCTAAAAGCTAATCATTTTAGATTTTAAACTGTGTTTTATTCCTCATCTTAAGCATCTAAGGACCAAACGTACGAAGACAAATGAAGCTGTTAAAACTTCTGCCGCGCACAACTTCGGGTAGTGATCGATAGTGCCTCCTGAACTTGTATAACAGTCTTGTCCACTAACACTTCGATTACGGAGCTATAATGTATCATTCCGCAACGCCAAGCCATTAAAAATATCAGACGTCGTTCACCATCTGGTGTTTGAATCCCACCGATGGCAACGGTTGTTGTGGTCGCACCTCTGGTGCGATCGGTTGGGAACTCGGCGCTGACGCCCGTTGTTGCACCTGGGTCGCAAGCCCCAAGGGTAGCGTTGGCCTGGCGGCCTGGGGTACAACTGGAAGCATCCGAAGGTCCCGGCAAAGCATGAGTCGACTGGTAACAACAAAACAACTTGTTTATTTTAACATCGCAAAGAGTTGGCGGTCAGGACGACCGAAGTAGAGAGACGGGAGTGCACTTTACTCAACAGAAGAAATCGGAGCCCTCCTTTTTGCGTCCGGGGGCAGCTGTTTTTATACTCTCGCAGTTGAGGGCAAGAAGGAACCCCTCAATAGACGAGCACGTGATTGTACAATGTGATAAGGTGACGCATACTGTCGTAGCGCCGCCGGTCGGGCACAAAGACTGGGAGGAGAAGGTGACTTCTACTGTCGTAGCGCCTCCGGTCGGGCACAATGGCTGGGAGGAGAAGGTGACTTCTACTGTCGTAGCGCCTCCGGTCGGGCACAATGGCTGGGAGGAGAAGGTGACTTCTACTGTCGTATCGCCTCCGGTCGGGCACAATGGCTGAAGGTGACTCCTACTGTCGTAGCGCCTCCGGTCGGGCACAATGGCACATACACTTACACACGCACATGAAGACACGTGGCATCGGAACATGCCTGGACGCGCTTGGCGGGGAGCGTAGCGGCGACGCCGAACGGGCCAAAATGTCTGCCGCTTTGTTGCAGTCGCGCCGGCTAAACCGCGCGTCGTAGGCGAAACGTAACAGACCGCCCCGCCGGGGGAAGGAGATCCCGATGGACAGGGGACTGCATCCGCTGTCCGGAGGGATGTCGCTCGATGATGCTCATAACCGAAGTCGGGCGTCCCTCGACGTTTCTTGAGCGCAGCGCACAGAGAAGGCCTCGTTCTCTCGTTCAGGTTCGCACAGGACACTGCAAAGTGACTTCGGGAGAGTTCACATTCTTGTTCTCGTTCCCGGCAAGCGTTAGAACTACGCTGAAACTCAACCTCTCAGTCAGCAAGCACGGCACAACCCTCACTAAGCCCTGCCAGGCTCTTTCCCCTTTTATACCACTGCCTAGTTCCTTACAGTAGTCTAGCATCACTCAGAACGCGTCCACAAATTGGAAAATTGCACTAGAAAGCACATCATCACTTTGAAACACTAACAAAAGCAATATGTTAAAAAATCCTGCCTCAGGAAGAAAAACATCAGTAACAAACAATTTTGAGGCTGATTCCTACGTTAGGGGCTTCGACTTAAGCCATCGGCGTTACCGTTGAGACTCCCCTTTTTGTAACGCACCTCAAAGGAATATTGTTGCAAAGCGAGGCTCCAGCGCAGCAGGCGGCCATTTCTGGGAGAGATGGTCTGCAGCCATTGGAGAGGGCAGTGATCCGTCTCAATGATAAACTTCGAGCCGGCTAGATAGCATGACAATTTCTGAACGGCCCACACGAGACATGCACACTCTTTCTCGGTGGCGCTATACGCCTGCTCACGACTGGTCAGCTTACGACTAGCATACAGGACGGGGTGTTCTACTTCTCCATTTTCCCGTTGGCACAGTACAACGCCCATGCCTCGCTCAGTAGCATCGCACTGAACAACGAACCCTTTTGTATAGTCTGGCGATCGTAGCACAGGCTGGCTTGTTAGGGCACTCTTTAGGGCGCTAAAAGCTCTTTCCTTTGTCTCGTCCCAGACGACTGTTTGAGGCTCTGTCTTTCTTAGAGCATCCGTCAGGGGAGCCGCGATATCAGAGTACCTGGGGATGTACCTCTGATAGTAGCCGGCGACACCTAAGAACGACCGAATATCGGTCTTCGTGCGCGGTTGCGGGAAGTCTCGCACAGCGGCCACCTTTATTTCAGAGGGGCGGCGACGACCCTGACCAATCATGTGACCGAGGTAGACAACCTCGGCCTGTGCTAACTGGCACTTAGGAGCCTTGACTGTCAAGCCCGCTTCGCGCAGGCGGGTTAGCACTGCCCGCAAGTGTGCCATATGCTCAGACCAGGATGCGGAGAATATCGCTACGTCGTCTAGATACGGTAAAGCGAATTCTTGCTGTCCCCGCAACACTTTATCCATGAGGCTTGAAAAACAGTATGGCGCGTTCTTCAAACCGAAACTCAACACTTTAGGACGGAATGTTCCCATTGGTGAAATGAACGCCGCATACCTACTAGCCTCTTCTGTAAGTGGAACCTGCCAATAACCCCTGACAAGATCTAGGGTGGAAATAAACTGAGCGCTACTAACTTTCTCAAGGCGCTCCTCGATGTTAGGGATCGGATAAATTTGATCCTTAGTGATGGAATTAAGCCCGCGGTAGTCGACGCAAGGACGAGGTTCCTTGCCCGGTACCTCAACTAAAATCAAAGGGGAGGTATAATCACACTCACCTGCCTCAATAACACCGAGCTGTAGCATTTTCTTTACCTCAGCCTCCATAATATCGCTCTGGCGGGGTGACACCCGGTACGCCTTGGATCGTACTGGCTCTGGGGAGGTAAGTTCTATGTCATGAGTAAGGACAGAAGTCCTACCAGGCCTCTCAGAGAACAGACCTTGAAACTCTTGTAAGAGCTGGTGTAGTTCGGTTTTCTGCTCAGGCGACAGCGATGCTTTACTGATTAAGTCACTAATGACTTGATCGGTGTCTTCCCTGTTCGTCACTGAGCCTAGTCCCGGAAGCTCGACCGGGAGCTCTTCAGGAACGTTTACCATCATGCACACCACTGCTTCCCTTTGTCTATAAGGTTTGAGCAGATTACAGTGGTAAACTTGCTGTGCTTTCCGCTTTCCTGGCAGACTCACCACGTAGTTAACGTCCGACAGTTTCTGAACAATTCGTGCTGGGCCCTCCCACTGCACGTCTAGTTTGTTGTTTAGCGATGTGCGCAATATCATGACCTCATCGCCCACCTCAAAACGACGGGCCCTGGCTGTCCGATCATAATAAACCTTGGCCCTCTGCTGGGCCTTTGTCATTGCTTCACCTGACAACTCCTGTGCCCTTCTTAAGCGTTCGAGGAGCTTAAGCACGTACTCCACCACGACTGGGTCGTCGCCCCTGCCTTCCCACGATTCTCGAAGCATGCGAAGCGGAGACCGAAGCGAGCGACCGTACACCAGCTCAGCTGGCGAAAACCCCGTAGCCGCATGCGGCGCGGTCCTTAATGCAAACATCACCCCAGGCAGACACAGCTCCCAGTCAGTTCGATGTTCAAAACACAATGCTCTCAACACGCGCTTCATGACGGAGTGGAGCTTCTCAACAGAATTCGACTGTGGGTGGTACACTGAGCTGTGTAACAGCTTTACCCCACACCTTTCGAGAAAAGTTGTCGTCAAAGCGCTAGTAAACACGGTGCCCTGATCTGATTGGATTTCCGCAGGAAAACCAACTCGCGCAAATATGGACAGTAGTGCATTGACTATCTCAACTGAGCTGAGTTCTTTAAGCGGCACTGCTTCAGGGAACTTTGTCGCTGGGCAGATCACAGTCAAAATGTGTCTGTACCCCGTGGCTGTTACCGGCAGAGGTCCCACTGTATCAATAACGAGCCGTCTAAAAGGCTCCGTAATGATAGGTACCAATCTCAACGGCGCCCTCGATTTGTCCCCTGGTTTGCCCACCCGCTGACAGGTGTCACATGACCTCACGAAGTGGTCTGCGTCCCGAAAACACCCTGGCCAATAGTACTCTTGCAAGAGACGGTCCTTAGTTTTCTTAACTCCTAGGTGTCCGGACCACGAACCCCCGTGCGTCAAGCGCAACAGATCCTGACGATAGCATTGAGGAACGATCAGCTGATCGAACTCCACTCCTCTGCGGTCTAGATACTTCCGGTACAGGACTCCACCTCTTTCCACAAAACGCGCATTTTTCCTGGCGATACCTTCCTTGACATTGCAGCGTATGTTTTCTAGGCTACCATCCTTCTTTTGCTCGGCTATCAAAGCCGACCGACTGACTTTTAGCAACCTATTAAGTCCGTCTGACGTAGGCGCGATGAGCAAATCTGCAGATAGCTCTTCTAACTTTCCCGTGTCGGGCATTTCCTCTCCAGTATCTGGTGCCTTTAACGTTACAGACTCAAGTTTATTCAGTTCAGGCGTGCTCTGAATATCGGCTTGCTGCGCCTCTGACCCTTTTTGATTGTTTGATAACGTCGGCCCCGCAACTACCGCCTTTGCAGCGAGCTCCCGAACCTTCGATCTGGTTAATGCCTGAACGCTAGCCTCACCAAACAAAAGCCCCTTCTCGCGCAGGAGGTGATCGGACCTGTTTGAAAATAGGTACGGGTACTGGGGAGGCAGCATAGATGACACTGCGGCCTCCGTCTCAAGCGCTCCGAAAGGTCCTTCGATAAGCACCTTTGCTACCGGCAGACACACGCTATGAGCTTCCACGGCTTGTTTGATCCATGCGCACTCGCCCGTGAACATATGGGGTTCTACGTAAGACGGGTGAACTACATCCATCGTAGCTGCGGAATCGCGAAGCACTCGGCACTCTTTCCCGTTCACGAGGAGGTCTCGCATGTAAGGCTCGAGAAGCTTCATGTTCTCGTCAGTGCTGCATAATGAAAAAAACACAACTTTTGGTTTTGTTTCCGGACACTGCGCCGAAAAGTGACCCGGCTTCTGGCACGTATAACAAACGCGCGCTTGCCTCATCTCGAACCGCTTTCTGCGTTTGGCTGCCGCCGTCTCCTTACGTTCTGTCGGACTGCTTTCACTCGCATCCGCACTACGTGTGTTCCCCTTTAATCTCATGGGTGTGAACTTCGGCCTCTCAAACTTCGAGCCAAATTCACCCTTTTGACCGTCCTTAGCTCCGCGAGCCCGACGCGTCAGAAACTCCTCGGCTAGCTCAGCGGCTTTAGCCACCGTACAAACGTCTGGCCTATCCAAGACCCAGTACCGCACGTTCTCAGGTAACCGACTATAAAACTGTTCTAGCCCAAAACACTGCAGAACTTTATCGTGGTCACCGAACGCTTTCTCTTCTTTGAGCCACTCCGGCATGTTTGACATAAGCTTGTACGCAAACTCTGTGTATGACTCACTTCTGCTTTTCTCATTTTCCCGAAACTTCCGACGGAACGCCTCCGCTGACAGCCTGTACTTTTTTAGCAGACTCGATTTCACTTTGTCGAAATCCTCTGCCTCCTCTCTATTCAAGCGAGCGACTACGTCGGCCGCCTCGCCGGGTAACAAAGTGAGCAAGCGCTGTGGCCACGTTTCCCGAGAGAACCCCTGCTTCTCGCACGTTCGCTCAAAGTTAACCAGGAACAAACCAATGTCCTCTCCAAGCTTAAACGGCCGCATCAGGTCAGTCATTTTGAACAATACTCGTTCTCCTGCACCGTGTGCCTGACTTCCATTACGAGCGCGTTCCATCTCTATCTCGAGACGCTTCATTTCCAAAGCGTGTTGACGGCCACGCTCTTCTTTTT
The DNA here is from genome assembly GCF_050947875.1 of Dermacentor variabilis. Taxonomy (NCBI): domain Eukaryota; kingdom Metazoa; phylum Arthropoda; class Arachnida; order Ixodida; family Ixodidae; genus Dermacentor; species Dermacentor variabilis. Next base: position 174,998,973 of record NC_134572.1, on the reverse strand, counting down.
TCTCTTGTTGCTCTCGCTCTTTTTGTTCTTTAAGTTCGCTCCCCTGTCTTTTTGCAGTCTCCCTCTCCTCAATGGTCTCAAGGCATTCCGACAGCTCGTCATCCTCAGCTTCTAACTCAAGAATAGCCTTTAGCAGTTCTGGTTTTCTGAGTTTGTCCGAGACATCCAGACCCAACTCTCTTGCAAGCTCCAACAATTTCGGTTTGCGCAACGACTTCAAATCCATGGCTGCTCGGAATGCTGCTTTCTCTACTGCCTATTATTGTCTAGCCGCAAACTAACCCGGCAGCAACGACAACCACAACCACCAGCTCTGTTTCTGACACTAACAAAAGCCTGGCAAAGCTCAGAAGAAGAAAGTCCCGCACTCACCAAACCTCGCAGCCAAGAGTTCAGCGCAGTCGTTCCGCTGCAGGCAACCAGTCATCACACAGGGCTCGTTGCACTGCTCCCGGATCGTCGTTGAGCTGCACAGCATACAGTCAACTGCATCTCTTCGCTGCTGGCCTCCGTTGTCGCGATCCCACCGCTGCCACCAGTTGTTTGAATCCCACCGATGGCAACGGTTGTTGTGGTCGCACCTCTGGTGCGATCGGTTGGGAACTCGGCGCTGACGCCCGTTGTTGCACCTGGGTCGCAAGCCCCAAGGGTAGCGTTGGCCTGGCGGCCTGGGGTACAACTGGAAGCATCCGAAGGTCCCGGCAAAGCATGAGTCGACTGGTAACAACAAAACAACTTGTTTATTTTAACATCGCAAAGAGTTGGCGGTCAGGACGACCGAAGTAGAGAGACGGGAGTGCACTTTACTCAACAGAAGAAATCGGAGCCCTCCTTTTTGCGTCCGGGGGCAGCTGTTTTTATACTCTCGCAGTTGAGGGCAAGAAGGAACCCCTCAATAGACGAGCACGTGATTGTACAATGTGATAAGGTGACGCATACTGTCGTAGCGCCGCCGGTCGGGCACAAAGACTGGGAGGAGAAGGTGACTTCTACTGTCGTAGCGCCTCCGGTCGGGCACAATGGCTGGGAGGAGAAGGTGACTTCTACTGTCGTAGCGCCTCCGGTCGGGCACAATGGCTGGGAGGAGAAGGTGACTTCTACTGTCGTATCGCCTCCGGTCGGGCACCATGGCTGAAGGTGACTCCTACTGTCGTAGCGCCTACGGTCGGGCACAATGGCACATACACTTACACACGCACATGAAGATACGTGGCATCGGAACATGCCTGGACGCGCTTGGCGGGGAGCGTAGCGGCGACGCCGAACGGGCCAAAATGTCTGCCGCTTTGTTGCAGTCGCGCCGGCTAAACCGCGCGTCGTAGGCGAAACGTAACACTGGGCATCCGTCGCGCCACTTGTGCTTTCAGGACGAGTCCTATCCAGAGCCTTTTCGTCTGATAGGCCAGCCTTCGTCAGAGTGACCCGCCAGCTGAAACTTCTCACAATAAAAAAGAACGTGTCTCCACATACATCGTGTTTATACATTTATGATATTGTTACAGTTAATGTTAAACCGGCTTTATTCAAGGGACGAGATTGATGGTAAATTCAAGATGGCGTCCTGAGGCTGCACCAGCTCACGTCTTCTTCCTTTTCTCCTCACCCAGCTCATGCCGTAGCAATCCCCGGTTGCCAGACGAAGCCCGCTGGGCAAGTCCAAATCACTCGGAAAGCGTAGGGTGAAACCGCTTAAGACGGGCAACATGTACTAACTGGGTCCGGCTAGACCGACGACCAGCCGACGTCAAGCGTGCCACCACGTACGTCAAGTCACTCAAGCGATCTACAATGACGAATGGGCCCGTGTACTGGGGTAAAAACTTTTCGCATAAGCCACGTTTACGTTGCGGAGTCCACAACCACACAAAGTCTCTTTTGGCGCACGAGACAGACTGGTGTCGGCTGTCATAGCGCTCTTTCGATCGGTCTTGCGATGCCACAGTATGAAGACGAGCGATACGCCTGACTTCTTCGGCAAGACAAAGCGTCTTGGCAACAGAGTACTCGCTGTGAAAGTCAAACGGTAGTACAGTGTCAATGCAGCTTAGCGGTGAACGTGCGTAAAGGAGATAAAAAGGACTAATCGGTCGTGTCATGCTTTGCAGTGTAATAAGCATAGGTGATGAAGGGGAGTACGTCATCCCAGTCCTTGTGATCGGAAGATACGTACATGGCCAGCATGTTAGTTAGAGTTCTGTTCGTAAGTTCTACAATCGCATTTGTCTGAGGGTGATAAGGCGTTGAATGACGGAACCGCGAACTGCTGAGACGAAGCAGTTCTTCTACGGCGTCCGCAACGAACTGACGACAGCGATCGCTAATGATCACACGGGGGGGACCATGTCGAAGAATAATGAATGGAAGCAAAAACATTGCAACGGACGCAGCTATTGAAGATGGTACGGCCGCCGTTTCCGCGTAACGGGTCAGATGGTCGACGCATACGATCACCCATCGGTTGTCGTTAGATGGTCGGGGAAATGGGCCCAGAAGATCGATACCCACTTGTTCAAATGGCAGGCGAGGCGGCGGCAGAGGTTGGAGAAGACCTAGCGAAGTGGTCGTAGGGCGCTTGTAGCGTTGACATTGTTCGCAACTGGCGACGTAGTGCTTGACTGTGTCCCGCATTCGGGGCCAGTAAAAACGCTCCTGTGTCCGCTTCAAAGTTCTTATGAATCCTAGATGGCCAGAGGTCACATCGTTGTGCATGGCTCTCAGTATGTCCGTTCGCAGATTCTGCGGCACCACCAGAAGGAAGCGTGCGCCTTTAGCCGAATAATTGGTCTTGTAAAGCAGGCCGTCAGGGACACAAAATTGAGCGGTGGCTCCAGGACGCGATGCGGCTACAAATAGAGCTTTGCTTTGAAAGTCATCGATTCTGGGAATGTAGAAGAAATGGGAGCAAAACAGTCATCAGAATTGTCTTCATCACACTCCGTCGTCGTCAGAGGAAGGCGGGAGAGACAGTCCGCATCTGCGTGGCGACGCCCGGACTTGTAGGAAATAACGAAGTCGTACTCCTGCGGTCGAAGAGCCCAACGTGCCAGTCGTCCACTCGGGTCATGGAGCTTCACCAACCAGCACAGCGCGTGGTGGTCAGTAGCGATAGTGAACGGGCATCCGTAGATATAGGGCCGAAATTTGTGGACAGCGAGAACAGCTGCCAAGCATTCTTGCTCGGTCACAGTGTAATTGCATTCCGCCTTAATGAAAGAGCGACTAGCATAAGCCACAACGTTTTCAGCTCCTTGATGACGTTGCACAAGTACGGCACCGATGCCGACGCCACTGGCATCAGCGTGCACTTCCGTAGGTGCGGATGCATCGAAGTGACGCAATATGGGCCCTGACGTTAGTAGAAATTTTAGCTGACGGAACGCGTCGTCGCAAGCCGATGACCATTTGAAAGGGACGGCTTTTTGGAGAAGACATGTTAGGGGGTACACCACGTCGGCGAATCTTGGAACGAAGCGAGGAAAGTACGAGCATAGGCCCAAGAAACTCCTCAACTCCCGCACTGACTTCGGTGCTTCGAAGGTGCCGACTGCCTCAATCTTCCGTGGATCTGGCCTGACACCGTTTTTGTCGACCAGATGCCCAAGTACTAACGTCTCGGTTTCTCCGAAACGACATTTCTTGGAATTTAGGATCAAGCCGGCTTGTTTGACACAATCCAGAACAAGATTGAGACGGCTGTTATGTTCACTCAATGTGCTGCCAAAAATCACCACATCATCGAGGTAGCACAAACAAATTTCCCATTTAAGTCCTCGGAGGATAGTATCCATGAATCGTTCGAATGTTGCTGGCGCATTACAAAGGCCGAACGGCATAACGTTAAATTCATAAAGACCGTCTGGTGTCACGAAGGCCGTTTTCTCCTTATCGTCTGCGTGCATGGGTATCTGCCAATACCCTGATCGCAAATACAGTGATGAAAAGTAGGCAGCGGAATGTACACAACCGATGACATCATCAATTCTAGGAAGCGGATACACATCCTTTTTGGTGACCGCATTCAGTTTCCTGTAATCAACGCAAAACCGCCACGATCCATCCTTCTTTACTAAGATTACTGGTGCTGCCCACGGACTAGAAGACTCTTGAAAAACACTTTTCCGCAGCATGTCTTTCACCTGTTCAGCGATAACTGTCCTCTCTGTTTAAGAAACGCGGTAAGGCTTTTGCCGAATGGGGTGCGCAGATCTGGTGTCAATTCTGTGGTGAGCAAGAGAACGCGGGAGTGAAGCCTGCTTGTCGCCTTGTGTGAAATCGAACAAAGAAAGATGTGCCCACAAAACTCGTGCGAGAGCACGGTGCTCATGTGAGGGCAGTGCCTTGTTTGTCATTCATAGGATCTGCTCTTCAGAAATGCTTCGTTGGGGATCGCTAGTATGAGACTGCTCCTCCTCGCTTAGAACTGTAATGGAGCTGTAAGTAATCTCGTCAAATTCAGCAAGCTTCATATCACGCGGGAGAACAGCAGGGACGCAAGAACAATTGAAAGCCCACAAATTTGAGGCACCATTCACTACTCTCACGAAAGAGCGTGGTACAAGTACATCTTTCTTTGCGCAGCTCGACGTAAGTGGCTGGACTTGCGCGTCAAACGATGAAAGGTCGGAAGCAGCGAAATTGACAGGGATACGCGACAGCGACCAAGGCGGTAGCAGCAAATCGTTCGAAACAACACAATAGTTTTTCACTGGTAATGATGTGTCCGCAAGGGTGGCGAGAAGCGCGCTATTCAAAGTAATTTCGCCTGTGCCACAGTTAAAGGATGCACCACAATCCTGAAGAAAGTCAATCCCAAGAATCCCATCATGAGTGCATCGCGGTAGTACGAGAAATTCTGTTTTAAGATCTTCTCCTCCGAATAAAACACTTGCAACACAAATACCAAGGGGAACTAGGCGCTCTCCACTGACACCACGAAACGTCACACCATCATTCCACGGGAACATAACTTTCCGACCCAGCCTCTCTTTGAAAGTCACACTCATAACGGAAACGGTAGCACCAGTATCCACTAATGCTGTTGCAGGTATACTATCAATTAACACACGTACTTTGTTCTTCACCATCATAATAGGCAGAGGAGTATTTCGCAGAGACACAGACTGTCCGGCGACCTTACCTCCATCGGCCGCGCCGGCTAGTTTCCCGACAACGGTGGTGACGCAGCACGTCGCCGTGGTGACGGTGAACGGCGTTGGCGACTGGTTGGGGGCGTCATGCTGCGGTCTGAAGCTGGCGAGCCACTCCTACTATACTGACGGAAGGTATTTCCAGGTGGCGCGCCTGTGGTGTTTGCAGGGTCTATCGGCCAACGGTCGTCATAACTATCACGTCCAAAATTAGGCCAAGTTGGTGGTGGGCCATATGTTGTTGTCTGTCTGTCGGCGCCGGCGACAAAAACGAGCAATGTGTCCTGAGGCGCCACAGCTGTAACATACAGGCAATGCGCGACCGACGTTGTATGCCTCGGAGTCAACCCCGGGACGCTGCGAATAATAAACGCGATCTTCCGAATACTGATTCGTGGTGGTAGCTCGACGAGTTCGTTGATCATGCGTCATGTCGTCGGGAAAGGTACGTCGGTGCTGTCGCAGCTGATCGACTCGACAGTCTGCAAGGCCTGGAATGGCAGACAATGCTGACACAGCAGATGCATGTTCTTGAGATTGGTTGGAAGCGCAATCAAGCTGTTCGACATCCGCCCCTTTGGTGTGTCGTTCAAGTTCTTCGCGGACAATTTGCCTTATAGTTGCCGCAAGGTCAAATTGAAAGCTGTAGTTGTCGTTTTCGTCAACGCTTGCCACTGTTGTGACATTTGCTAGCCTGCCAAACTTTGGCGTGATACGGCGCAGCTTCAAGGCCTCAAATGTGCGGCAATGCTTGACGAGGTCGGCGACCGAGGCGAGACTCTTCTTCCCGATTAAAGAATTGTAAACATCCTCGGCTATGCCTTTGAGAAGGTGTCCAACCTTGTCCTCTTCGGACATTCGAGGATTGACAGTCTTGCAAAGCTTCAGGATCGCCTCTATGTACGTAGTACAGGGCTCACCTGAGACTTGAGCGCGCTGAAGCAATGTCTGCTCCGCCCCCTTCCTTTTCGTGGTGGAATCGCCAAAGCACTCTGTGAGGTGAGTAACGAAGCTGTCCCACATTGTGAACGTATCTTCATGGTTCTTGAACCACACTAGCGCCGTGTCTGTGAGGAACAGAACCACATTGTCGAGCGGAGTCGTGGAGTTCCAGCCGTTGTACTTGCTCACACGCTTGTAGTCGGTGAGCCATTCCTCCACGTCCTCAACGAATTTTCCAGCGAAAGGGCGGGGCTCCATCTGATGCATCCAGGCGCCGGTTGTTCGCACTGGAGCAGCCAGAGAAGGCTGTTGGTCGCTTCTGTAGGACATCGGGATCTCAAGTGGTGTTGGAGGCAGTCGAGCGAGGCGTCGGCTCCGGCGTGGCACTTGCTGCAGCAGCTCCGTCGTCTTGGTCGAAGTACCCAGCACCTCCACCACAAAACTGTTACGTTTAACGTTAAACCGGCTTTATTGAAGGGACGAGATTGATGGTAAAGTCAAGATGGCGTTCTGAGGCTGCACCAGCTCACGTCTTCTTCCTCTTCTCCTCGCCCGGCTCATGCCGTATATATACATATATATATATATATATATATATATATATATATATATATACATATATATACATATATATATATATATACATATATATACATATATATATATATATATATATATATATATAGGCAAAGACTATTCCACCAGACCAGACGAAACACAAACATAATTTGCCATAGCAACGGGGCCATCGCGATTCCTTCTCTGCAATAATAATAATAATAATAATAATAATAATAATAATAATAATAATAATAATAATAATAATAATAATAATAATAATAATAATAATAATAATAATAATGTTTATTGCCACAAAATACACAAAACAGCACAAGCAGGCCGGTCTAAGCCTCAGTTGGCTTGTGGGACCGTGCCAATGAATGTGATAGATAAAGCAAAAAAATATAAATTGATGAGAAATGAAGAAAAAAATAATAATCATAAGCCCGGTTACGCCCACTGCAGGGCAAAGGCCTCTCCCATACTTCTCCAACTACCCCGGTCATGTACTAATTGTGGCTATGTTGTCCCTGCAAACTTTATCTCATCCGCCCACCTAACATTCTGCCGTCCCCTGCTACGCTTCCCTTCCCTTGGAATCCAGTCCGTAACCCTTAATGACCATCGGTTATTTTGCCTTATCATTACATGTCCTGCCCATGCCCATTTCTTTTTCTTGATTTCAACTGAGACGTCATTAGCTCGCGTTTGTTCCCTCACCCAATCTGCTCTTTTCTTATCCCTTAACGTTACACCTATCATTCTTCTTGCCATAGCGCGTGGCGTCGTCCTCAACTTAAGTAGAACCTTTTTCGTAAGCCTCCAGGTTTCTGCCCCGTGCGTGAGTACTGGTAAGATACAGCTGTTATACACTTTTATCTTCAGGGATACAGGCAACCTGCTGTTCATGATCTGAGGATGCCTGCCAAGCGCACCCCTGCCCATTCTTATTATTTTGATTATTCCAGTCTCACGATCTGGATCCGCTGTCATTACCTGTCCTAAGTAGATGTATTCCCTTACCACTTCCAGTGCCTCGCTACCTATCGTAAACTGCTGTTCTCTTCCGAGACTGTTAAACATTACTTTAGTTTTCTGCGGATTAATTTTTAGACCCACCCTTCTGCTTTGCCTGTCAAGGTCAGTGAGCATGCATTGGAATTGGTCCCCTGAGTTACTAAGTAATACAATGTCACCAGCGAATCGTAAGTTACTAAGGCATTCTCCATTAAATCTTATCCCCAATTCTTCCCAATCCAGGTCTTTGGATACCTCCTGTAAACACGCTGTGAATAGCATTGGAGAGATCGCATCTCCCGGCCCGACGCCTTTCTTTATTGGGATTTTGTTGCTTTCTTTATGGAGGGGTAGGGTGGCTGTGGAGCCTCTATATATATATCTTTTAGTATATTTACATACGGCTCGTCTAGACCCTGATTCGTAATGTCTCCATGACTGCTGAGGTTTCGACTGAATCAAACGCTTTCTCGATACCAATGAAAGCTATATATAAAGGTTGGTTATATTCCGCACATTCTTCTATTACCTGATTGATGGTGTGAATATGGTCCATTGTTGAGTAGCCTTTACGGAATACTGCCTGGTCCTTTGGTTGACAGAAGTCTAAGGTTTTCCTGATTCTATTTGCGATTACCTTAGTAAATACTTTGTAGGCAACGGACAGTAAGCTGATCGGTCTATAATATTTCAAGTCTTTGGCGTCTCCTTTCTTATGGATTAGGATATTAGGATTCTGCAATATATACAAATAAGAGTTTCACATCGGTGCTCGAAAAGGCAAGGCCTCTGTCGAATGAGCTCCTGAACAACGTTTTTCAATGTGGCGAACGCGGTGTATATCATCGATCCGGGACCTGAAAAAGGTGCTCATGCATTTCTTTCGCATTTGCCGCTAAATCGCCGCTGAATTTGTTTTCGTTTACGGTGTCTTTCGCCCGTTCGGTTTGGTGCTCAAGCTTCGTGCTTTTCGCACAAAACCTCAGCTGCAAGTCTAGCGCGTTGTGTGTCTGCTTTCTTCGTTATTCTGTGCAGTTCCGTCGCGCTACTTCCCATCATGCTCACTGTAAATCAACTAGCCCAATTTTGCATTCTATTAAACGTATCGACTCTCACAAGGCAAATGTCGAACCAATTTGAACAAAGTTCACTCCACTTGAGATGAAAGCTGTATTTTACTGACTGTAGCAAGCACAACTTTGACTTGGGGCTCTATGTTCACCCCGCCTTCACGCGCGCGTATTCTTTGCGCAGATCTTCACGCGCAACTGCGTGGACGCCACGGTGTCGTACCTTCGCGGCAATGCTTTCGTCATCCTCGGCGTTTCCTTGGTGCTGACGGTGATGTTTGCCGTGCTTAGCGTAGTGGCCACCAGGGTGCACGACGAGGTGATCTCTCTGACGCGTCTCTACGACGACTACTACCGCAAGAGGGAGATCGGGTATCGAAAGTCGCTGGCGCAGATGGAGGCCCTCAATGAAGTCAGGGCGGCACGTGACCGCCTAGTGGGCAAGAAAGGGACCAAGGACATCTTGCCGCCAGGGTGAGTGCAGAAAAAGCGTACTCAGTTCTTCTTCTTAAGGGTTGGAGGAGAATCTGCACAGGTGCGGTGGCCTTTTACGTCGTTGCTTATAAATGCTTGCGCATTTATATGTCTACCCCACGAGGAAGCCCGACCGTCCGTCCATGACGCGTGCATGACGCTCGTTTCCAAAATAGGGCATGCAGGAGCGAGTGAATTGACCTTCGTGCTGCTTCTGGCCTCGATGCGAACCACAACGCACACGAAGCTATCAGCAATCTGCACACTCCGCCCACAACACAGATCGCTAGCAAGGAAGTGCTCGCGCAATACGCATACACAGCCGGAGTAGTGTTGATCTTGGTTGATAATAGTTCGCATCGAGAGGAGGCAGACTCGTCAACCACGTTTAGCTAGAAGGTCTACCAATCGTGAGACTGTTCAGTTACGTCACGTACTACAGCATGCATCGGCCAGTGCTCTTCTTCCATGAAGGAGCGGCGTCATTCAAACCCACCATAATATAACACGAGGGAACATTGCTACTACTCGCCTCTTCTTCGTTATCTCATGCTCGTCTTAGTTCACATCTCGCTGTTGCAACAATGTTTCTTCGTTTCCTTTCGAGGCGTTTCTCGCAATTATACCGTACACAGCAGCATGCGACGACGAAAGAGCAAGTGACTAGTAAGAAATGCTCACGCATCATTTAGATAACAACCACAAGAGACTCTGAGTTTGTTATTTTATGCAGAGAAGTTCTTTCAAGCTATTTCTAATTCTGCTCTGTTATGATGCCGAATATGGCACGTAACAATGAAAAATGTTTAGAATACTAAAATACAAAGTCTAAAGCTTTCTGTTTTGCGCAAGGAATATTCTTGAGAAAAATTATTTAGGTACAAAACTTTGATTTGTGTTTGATAAATTGCGCTTTCTTATTATCTTGAGCCATAATTTGGATATGATCGTTCTTTTTACGAAAAGAAATATTCTAAATTGGAGGAAATCTGATTTTGACTACCTTTAGAAACTAAATGATTGCGAGAAAGTAGTGAGTGAAATGGTTTTCTTTAGGTTCAGTATATTCGGCAGACATTCAGGAACGACTGAAAAAAAAAATTTGCGAAGGTCTTGCAGTTGCTGAGAAAATATTGTTTATGCCGAAATATGTTTTTTGAGAAAAACTAAATTTAATGTTTTGGTCCAGACAGGTGAGCCTACAGCACTCCTCCCATCCAATCACCAGCGTTATTGTTTTCTTGTGATTTTCTCTCAAAAGCCTCCCTTTCACTTGCTTTCCTTCTGTTCCTACTTTCGGCAGAGGCACCCTATGTAGGCACCCTTAGCGATTCGATCCCGAATTGCAATTCACTTCCAAAGACGAAGCGCGCCTTGCCAGAAAATGTTCATGGTGTGACACAGAGTGACGAACACTTTCTTTTCGAGCACGGTTTCCATCATTATGATAACGAGTGGCAACGTACTCTGCAGTAGGCACCATGGGCGTTCAAACAAAGGCGGTTTTTGGCGACCACACCAGGTTGCTCAAACAATCATTTGCGTGCCCGGTCCTACTATCGAGATACTTTCTCAGCAGCCCGCATGTACATGGTGTCCCAACTACCATGCACCAAGATTTAAAAATATGCAAGTGCTACTTAGCCTGACAAAAGCAAGGTAATGTCGTTTGCGTCGCTTGGAGATACTGAGAGTATTTCTTCGCAATCCACCTAATTACATAATTAGTATTAATTGAATATTCAACTTCTCAAGTAGACGCAAAATTGCCGCGTGACTAGCCGCTCTAGGCACTTTGCGTGTATTCGTGTGTATGTATGTCTCACGGTCGGGAAAAACACTTATGTAGGACGGATTCAGCAACAGAAATCCGTATTGGGAGTTTTTCATGTTGCTCTAAATTTTTTTCACTTGACACTGTCACCAAATTATAATATTTCAGCAGTTAAATAATTAAGATTAATGTAAAAAGTACTCTATCACTAATTGACGGCAAACCCCATTGCCTTCGTTAAGTCTAGCTAGGTGCCATTTGCATATTTCTAAATCTTGGTGCATAATAGTTGCGACACCCTGTAAAGCTACACTTGTAAACCGCTCGTAAAACAAAACGAAACAGTTCGGAGCTCTCAGAAAAGTAAAAAAAACAAGGATATTATGAAGTGTGGAATCACATCAGTGAAAACAGACAGCAACGCAGACGTAAGGAAATGCGTCCCGCTGAAGCTAACGCAACCCCTTTGTGGTGTGTACTTAACTAAACAGTCAGTTTTTAAGTATTAAAAAGAAATTCGGAGCCGATTTAGCGGTAAATGCAAGAGAAACGCGTTAGGAATAACGGGCACCGCTTTGAGATTCCGTATGTATGACTTAAACCACGTTATTCGCCTTGCAAAGTGTCGTTCCGGAGCACGAAACACGTCCTGCCCCTTTAAAGGTCGAAGTGACGGTGACACGCACACGCGCGCGCACGCACGCACGCACGCACGCACGCACGCACGCACGCACGCACGCACGCACGCACGCACGCACGCACGCACGCGCGCACAGTTTTATGTGTTTGCGTTTATTGTTTATTGAATACAGGAAGGTATATGGTAAATATTAGTACAGAAGGAGGTCCCAGGGATTAAACTGCCGAGGGGACCTCCTGTGCTAAATACAAAAGAATAATCAAATACAGACAGGCAGTGGTGTTACAGATCAGTGAAACAGTACTAGCAAATATAAATTAAATAACTAGAATACATAACTTCATTAGAACATAATTATACAGAGAAGTATATAAAACGAATTAAGTACTAGACGGTTATACATAATGTAAAGCGTAAAATATAAAGCACAGTTCGTTCTCAATAAAAGTTATTTATTACTAACAGGCTGTTGACCACAAGTGAGTTTTCAATGCTTTATGAAATGATTGTTCTGGATGGATGCACTTGATGTTAACGGGCAATGAATTCCAAAACATTATTCCCGAAAAGAGCGCTGTCTGCTTGCCGTAATTTGTGCGTACTTTAGGTAGTAACATATTATTTTGTTCCGAGAATCTTGTAATGTTATGGTTGAGTAGTTGGGGGCCCGAAATATTTGTAATGACGGTACCTTGATTTCGGATGCGGTAAATTAAAAGACCAAGTTTTAGCTGTAGTGAGTAAGTGAGGGGAAGCATTTGTAGATGTTGGTAAAGTGGGGGAGCAGATGCCAGATGAGGACTAAATGTAATCAGGCGTACTGCTTGGTTTTGTAAGTGATGAAGGCATGACATGTGTGTTTCATATGTGTTTCCCCATGATGTGAGACAATATATCAGGTGACTATGTATGAATGGGTAATACAGTGATCGTAAGATGTGTTGCTGAAAGTAATGTCGAGATTTGATTAATACACGTAAACCAAAACAAATTTTTTAACAAGGGATATGGCATGTTTGTTAAATTTTAGATGAGAGTCAAGAGCAACACCAAGAAATGTGGTCGTATCAGATGGATAAATTACGTGGTTATCTAGATTAAGACTCGGAACTAAAGAGGTGTGCTTATGATGAGTATGTAAAATCATGAAGCATGTCTATGTGGCGTTTATTTGCAGCGCATTGTCATGACACCAAGACGCGATTTTTCTAAGGTCTTTGTTTAGTCGTGTTGTTAAGTTATTAAGGTCTTTATCTCCAGCAAATATAGTTGTATCGTCAGCGTAAAGTATGCATTCTGAGTCAGACAATTAGGCAGGTCATTAATATACAAAAGAAAAAGAAGAGGGCCTAAAATGGATCCTTGCGGAACACCTTGATTAGTAGTTATTGGCTGCGATATTGCATCAGCGAATTGGACAACTTGGGTACGGTCAAGCAGATAACTCTGTAGAAGGTTTAGAGCAGGTCCACTGATACCTAGTGATTCTAACTTAGAACAAAGTATAATGTGGTCAATTGTATCAAATGCCTTAGTAAAATCAATAAATAACGCCGTGGCCCAGCACCCGTTGTCAATGAAGTTTCTAATGTGGTCAGTGAATTCTATTAGAGCAAGTTCCGTAGAAAAATTTGGGCGGAAATTGAATTGATGGGGTGGCATAAGGTTAAATTTTTCAAGACACTTCACGAGGCGGTCACCAAGAAGTTTTTCGATTAGTTTACTAAAAAAATGGTAGGATCGTTATCGGGCGATAGTTACACAATACGCTTGGATCTCCTTTTTTAAAAACAGGCACAACTTTTCCTTGTTTTAGTACAGAGGGAAAAATACTTCTGGTAAATATATTATCTATAAGGGTAGCAAGAACACCCGATAGCTCATGGGCGACTAGTTTAATTTTGGATGGGTGAATGAGGTCTCACCCTGGGCCAGTGCATTTTAGACCACATAATACAACGAAAAACCTCCTCCGGTGATGTAGGTCGTAAATAAGATGATTGGGAGCAGCGAGCATAGTGCGAAACATGAGTCGGTTGGCTTGAGGTCACCGTTGAAAAAAACTTGTTGAATGCGTTAGCTATATCAGGAGGGTTAGTGAGACGGCGGCCAGCATCATTAAGTTCATTTGCTACAGGTCGTTGTCTAGGCATGTTCAAAAATTCTATTATTAGTTCCCAATTTTTTCGACTATTGTTTCCATTTTTAATAATCTGATTTTGATAATAATCTCGTTAAGCGGTTTTTAACGTTATAGATAATGTTTGAGAGCATTTTTGAAGCGATTTTTCAAAGCCAGATTAAATGGTCTCAATTTAACTTTTTTATGTAGGTTATCCTTTTAACGAATACACCGCAGTAAGTTATTCGTGATCCATGGGCTTCTGGGCGCCGAGTACCGTTTGTGTGTAAGAGAGAATGACGAGCATGAGCTAATTGTTTCCGTTATTTTAGCGCAAACATTGCTAAAAGCTGCCTCAACATTCGGTTCATGTATAAAAACGTTCCAGTCAATGTGTGAAATTCTGTGGTGAAACAACTTCGCGTCGAAGAAATTCCTTTTTGAAGTTTTTATTTTGCATATGTTGTGGGATTCGACAAACAAGAAAATGGGGTAATGGTCCGTAATATCAAAGTTAACAACGCCAGGAATCTCAGGCGAAATGACGTTTGTTAGAACATGATCAATGAGAGTACCTGGGCTATGTAACATGCAGTGTGTAGGCGATTGTAACAGTGATTCCATTCCATGGCCGACAAAGCAGTTTGAGTATTCTGCGCAACAGCTGTTCGTCATATCTGTAATGTCTATGTTCGTGTCACCAACGATATCTATATTTTTGTTTTCATGATTCAAGCGGGTTAAAATGCTATCGAGTTCAGCGCAGAAGTTCATGTATGATGACGACGGGGAACGATAAATGAATGCAATAATAGTGCTTTTGTTAGACGGAAAAGAAGCGCGGTCAAACTCAACACACGCGGATTCAACTTTATCAAGGTTAAATGTAATGTCAAAGCGGCGTTTGTAGGAAAGCTGTTTCGAGATAAAAATGGCAGAACCACCATGGCGGTCACTATTTCGGTGGTCGTATTCCGCATCATAACCCTGTATTGTGAATAAGTTATTATCCTGTGGTGATAGCCATGTCTCCGAGAGGCAGATAACAGATAAACTATGAGTGGAAAGAGTTAGAAAATTTATTATGTCATCTTTATGTTTGGGTAAGCTGCGCGTGTTAAAATGGATGACAGACTTATGTGATGCGGACGACTTCCTGAGTAATTGTCTTAGTTGATCTACGCTGTAATAAGTGTAAGGTTGGCTATCTGAAGGATGATTGTTCATGTGAAGATGGAAGGATCGTTCACACCCGAGATCCGGTAAACGCGACTGTCTTTGCACTTGCGAGCTAGAATTCAACCGTTAGCAGTCCAGAGAAATTCCCAATGCTTCTCTCGTTTTAGCACAAGTGCTTGGGCAAAGAGCCTCTTGTTTTCGGGGGTCAAGTGTTCGTTAATGTATACGTTTAGATTGTTGTTTTGTGTTGTGAAACCGATAGCTCCAGCCGTTAATCGCGCCTTTCTTGCCGCTGCAGCAAACTCGGTTTTTTTTTTGGAACGCGAACAGAATCGGGCGATAATGTGTGGTCCTTCTTTTGCCGGAACATGGTGTACGATGTCAATGTCGGAATCTTTGACCGGACAACCAACTTTCTCGCAGATTTGCTTAAGTATTCCGGTGCAGCACTCGCCCTGTGTCGAAGGAACTCCTTTTATTTCTATGTTGTTGTTGCGGGAGTACTGCTCGAGTTCAGCCGCGCACAGTGTTAGCTGCTGGTTTGCCCGGGTCAACTCATTGTTATCTTTCGCAAGGCCGGGATGGTGACTTTTCATTTCCTCGTACAGGTCATTGAACATGGGTAGGCTTTTCTTCATTTCCTCAACCTCATTTGTTAAACTTTCAACAGATTTCGCAAGTTCTGCGTTCGTCGGCATCATGAACTAGCACTTCACAATTAACAACAAATGGCAGCACAGGTGCGGCAGGGAAATACGCGTACAGGAAAGGCTTCAGTGAGCCACAACCAACCTGCGTACAAACAAGACAATGAGCTGCGAGAACACTGCCGCAACCCTGCTGCCGACCCTATATATATATATATATATATATATATATATATATATATATATATATATATATATATATATATAGTGGCACGATTAGTTAATGCTTTAAACGTGTTTAGAAGTATTATAAGCACAACGTCGCGTTTTTTTCTGTTTGTTTGCCTAACAGCTTCGGTCGGTGCACCAACCTTTTTCAAGTCCTATTAATGTATACGGGTGTTTCAGCTATATTTGGCCACAGTTTAAAACATGCCAATGCACTTTAAGACGACGCGACTCAAGGCATGTTGCTCACTTTTGTATGTAGTGTATCACGATATTTTTTGTTCTGCTTAATCGGACAATTAGTCAACCTTAATTAAGAACTTCTGAAGCAACGAAGCTAGGAAAAAAATTCCAATTATAAATGTGTACAACGCCTTGCAAAACGTCCGATTAGACAGTTTCTAACTTTCTATCAAATATTAGTGTTTTTCAGCTTACTGCGAATCCTCGCGAAATGCAAAATAAAAAAGAAACAGCACGTGAAATGCCCGCTTGCGCGACGTGATTGCACTGTTCCCAAGCGTTCCACGCACAAACGAACATTGCATTAGGCCGGGTGTGCTGCCGCTGCGTCTGCTTATCGCTATCATGAACCGCCGCGAGGCAAGGACCTAGCTGGCGCAAATCGCACAGCCGACGCCTTGTAGCCTTGTAAGCGGCAGCACGCTTGCTCTATAGCAGCGCCTGCTGTCCTGCCTCTGTATTTCGCGGACATCGGCAGTAAGGTGAAAACACTAATACTTGATAGAAACTAAGCAACTGTCCACTCAGATGCTTCGCAAAGCCCTCTACAGCACTCTAATTGCAATTTTTTCCGATCTTCGTTGCTCCACAGGTTGGTTAATTAATCTTCACGAATTATCTAGTTAAGCAAAATGCAAAAATAGCGTGGCATACTACATACAAAAGTGAACAACATGCACTTAGTCGCGTCGTCTTAGAATGCATCGGCACATTTTGAAACTCTGGCTAAAGTTAGCTTCACACACCCTGTATATGAATCCCACAGAAAATGAAACCAAGCAAAGCATCGGGTATATTAGCTGTCGTTGAAATCTAAATGTAGAAAATAATAAATAAAATGGAAACGAAAGTGGACGAAATGATAGCTTTCCTTCGGTGCGATACGTGCGCTCGCCTTCGCATTGCGCGTGCGATGCTTTTACCAATTGAGTTACCGTGCGCCATTCTCCCATCCAGTTTCTAAAGTGTTCATGTGTTAATACTACAACTAACCCTGGGAGTTCTATCCCGTGCCTCCACTCCCGGCCATGGCGATGAATGTAGAAAGTTGTGTATACGATATCCGTATATAAGGTGTTGAATTAGCGATACGAAAAGTGCAAACTCGGTGCGCTGTAGCCATGGGCGAGTTCAACGCAAAAGTGCGGAAAAGGCTGGCTGGTGAAGAAGCAATAGGTAACTACGGCGTGGATTCTAGGAATACTCATGGAGCGACGTAGGTAGAATTCGCGTAAAAGAATAAGCTTCGAGTAATGAGCACCTTATTCAGAAAGGGTAGGAACAAAAAGTTGACCTGGAAAGGCCTAATGGTGAAACAAGAAATGAAATTGATTTCATACTTTCTGCCGATCCCAGCATAGTGCAGGAGGGAGAAGTGTTAGGTAGGGTAAAGTGCAGTGGTCATAGATTAGTGAGGGCTAGGATTCACCTCGATTTAAGGAGAGAAAGAGTAAAGAAGAAACTGGCCAACCTAGACGCAGTAAGGGTAAAAGAGGTGGGCAGTAAGGGTAATTGAGGTGGGCACTTGCAAACAAATATGCAGCCTTAGAACAGTGACACGAAGATGACATAGAAGCAATGAATGAAACCGTAACTAGGCTGGCTTCAAAAGCAGCAATGGAAGTGGGAGTTAAGGCACCAAATCAACCAGTAGGTATGCTCTGCCAAGTAACAAAGGGCCTAATAATGAAACGACGAAGAATGAATTCAAGAGATCAGACAGAATTCGCGGAACTCTCAAAAACTGATAAACAAGGAGGAAATACGGGATATTCGAAAATACTACGTGAGAAAGACTGAGGAAGCAGTAAAAAATGGACGCAGCATGACATTACTGAGAAGGAAACATGGCGTCGGACAAACCAAAATATATGCACTGAAAGATAAGCAGGGTAATATTATTAGCGATATCGAAGATATATTAAAAGCAGCGGAAGAATTTGATACTGATCTGTACAGTGCCCAAATCAGGCACGATGCCTCCCTTCGAAGTAGTACTAAAGAGGTTACAGAGACTCTTTCTATAACTACCCATGAAGTTAGAAGGGCCTTGCAAGACATGAAACGAGGAAAAGCGGTGGGACAAGATGGACTACGAGTCGATTTAATCAAAGATGAAGACATAATACTTGAGAAACTGGCAGCCTTCTATACGAACTGTATCGGTCAAGGGTCCCAGAGAACTGGAAGAATGCCAACATACTAATCCACAAAAAGGGTATGTTAAAGAACTGAAAAATTATATGCAAATTCGCTTGCTTTCAGTATTATAAAAATATTGACCAAGATATTTTCCAATAGCATGAGAGCAACGCTGGACTTTAGTGAACAAAAAGAACAGGAAGGTTTCAGGAAGGGATACTCTACAACAGATCACATTCATGTCATCAATCAGGTAATCGAGAAATCCGCAGAGTACCATCATTGGCTCTATATGGCGTCTATAAATTACGAAAAGGCATTTGATTCGTAGAGGTACCAGCAGTCATTGAGGCATTACGTAATCAAGGAGTACAGGATGCTTATGTAAATATCTTGAAAAGTATCTACAGATATTTCGCAGGTACCTTAATTCTAGTAGGAAGATACCTATAAAGAAAGACGTCAGGCAAGGACACACAATCTCTCCAATGCTCCAATGCTTGGAAGAAGTATTCAAGCTATTAAACAGGGAAGGCTTGGGAGTAAGGATCAACGACGAATATCTCAGCAACCTTCGATTTGCAGATGACATTGTCCTGGTTAGCAATACTGGGGACGAGTTACAACAAATGATTGAGGACCTTAGCAGAGAAGTATAAGAGTGGGGTTAAAGATTAACATGCAGAAGAAAAAGATGTTCAATAGCGGGGCAAGAGAACGAGATTTCAGAATCACCAGTCAGCCTCTATAGTCTGTGAAGGAGTACGTTTGCCTAGGTCAATTACGGGACCCTGATCATGACAAGGAAATTTGCAGAAGAATAAGAATGTGTTGGGGCGCATTCGGCACACATCGTCAGATCCTGACTGGGAGCTTACCATTATCATTAAAAAGAAACTTGTACTGTAGTGAAGGATATCATCAATATTTTGCAGAATCAGAGCACACCGTTAAACAAAGAAGATGACGGTTGAGAAAGTCGAGACTTTGGTGCTGTTCCCTGCCTTTGTCGGTTCACTGACTACGACAGTGTGTTTTATAAAAGGAGTATATTCCGAACGCCCCCATTATATTTGGTCGAGTTTGCTTTTTCCCTACAAATCTGGATCTCCGCAGCCGTAGCTTGCTTCCTCTTTCTGTGATGACCACCGACGAAGAGCAGCCGGTTGCTTCCCACCCTTCGGCTGTGGTCTGTTCTGACACGGTTCAGCAACGCGACCCTGCTTTCTTTAGTGGAGTCGACCACCAGGACGTTGAGGATTGGCTTGAATCATACGACCGGGTAACCACGACCGGACGACACGCATTAGCTCAACAACGTGATATTTTATTTGACTGACGTCGCCACTCAGTGGGTCCGCTACCAAGGAACTGAGCTTACCACCTGGTTGACCTTCTGAACGAAAGTCGTGGAGCTATCCGCTCGTCCAGCCGTTCAGAAGTTATGTGCCGAACAGCACTTGCGCAGCCGAGCTCACCAACATGGCGAGACCTGCACAGGCTATATTGAACATGTGGTCGGCCTTTGCAAGCGTGTCGACCCATCAATGACAGAGGCCGACAAGATTAAACACACATTGAAAGGTGTCAATGAAGATGCATTTCAGTTGCTTGTCGCCAAGAACCCGCAAGCGGTAGCCGACGTTATACATCTGTGTCACAGCTATGACGAGCTCCGGAAGCAACGCGACTCCACTCGCGGTTCCTGGTTGCCCGAAGAAACCATTTCGACATGCGGGAGATCACTCCGTGTTGCTTAACGAAATTAAGCAGTTCGTGCGCAAGGAAGTTGCGCGCCAGCTGTCCCTTGTGCCTTGTACCCTTGGTGCTACTCCATGTACGCTGCCGCCCACGATACAGCGCGTCGTTCACGGGCAAGTTTCTGAGGTGCTACTCGCAGCCCCTGCGCCACCGGTGACTGTTCCGCTCAACTACGCGGGATACGTCGTCACACGTCTACCTTCGCGCACCTACGCCGAAGCCACACCTCTGCCTGTACTCTCACCAACTCCTACGTGCCAACACGCACCTTTCTTGCGTCGTCTCAACCTGCGGACCAAGCTGTGTGTCCCAGCTCAACACCTGCGCCTCGTTCTCCAAACCCGTGGCTCACCCCTGACGACCACCGCATATGCTACACCAGCGGAATCCCAGGCCACGTTACGCGGTTTTGCCGCCGGCATGGGTTTCTCTCTCGTGAACACTTACGACCAAATAACTATGGTTTTATATTCACAGCCAGAATTCTCCATAGGGTCCTCCTGCTGACTCCTTTTCTTCGACTCGCCGAATCTTCAACGTACACCGGTCGCCTTCACCATGTCGCCGTACCCTTTCACGAATGCTGCGACGCCATTAGCCTGTCCCTGAGGAAAACTACAGGTTTTCCCTCTCAGTTTAATTCAAACGCCATTGAAAATAATCCAGGTGCCAGCCAATCTAATCTGAGCGCCAGCATTTTTAATCCAGACGCCACCACATTTAATCCCAGCGCCATCCGAATTAATCCGCGTGCCAACTCATTTAATCCCTGCGCCAGCCATTTTAATCCAAATGCCACACATTTTAATCCCAGTGCCAGTCAATTTAATCCTGTTGGCAATTGATTGAGAAACAAAACGTTCTTGCAGAAGAGGTCGTAACAGGCGTCGTGAATGCCGTCTATTCATTTATGTGATCACCATATTGGCTTCAGCGCTATAGGAGCAAAGTTTCCACGCTACCGCTCTCGTCATGGCTGCTTCAGAAACACTCCCGTGTGTTATACCGCTCGCTCATTTCCTCCTTTTCGAGTCGCATTTCCGAGTGACAAGAGTGACCCACATAAGTGAGTCAGAACCGTGACGGATATTACGCGAATTGGGTTGCGAGCATGACATGCGATTTCCTTCCCTATCGTCTTGCATGTCGATCGACATCGTTCGCAAGGGTAAAAACTTGCTCACCATTACTCAGGCACTTGACATAATCACTAAGCGATTCAATATAGCTCATTAAGCTTGTGTCTTGCATACACTCTTATGCTTCCAACATGCACACCAAACGAAATGGTTCTCAGAATGTAACAGCCTATTCTTGAGTGACATGACTAGGTCACTACTGACCTACTCGACGTCACCGCCGTCGCACATCTTCTAACCTGCCTACTAACATATCAAAGGAAATCGCTTTTAATGCTTAAAAACCTGCTCCCTATCATTGACTCAAGTGGCGTGATGACTAATGAAACTCGTGATGTCACCACGCTTCTAAACTATCCTAAAATGCCGGCATGTTTATCAAACGAAGTGAATGGTTGGGTGAGAACCAGGATGACATCATGTGAGTCACATGTGATCACCTCACTGGCTGCGTGATAGTGAGCCGGTTATTACCCTTTATAAGCCACTCCGTTTGATATGCATGTCGGCAGTTTAGGATAGTGCATATGTGAGAAGCGTGGTGACGTCACGAGTTTCATTAGTCATCACGTCACTTGAGTCAATGATAGGGAGCAGGTTTTTAAGCATTAAAAGCGATTTCCTTTGATATGTTAGTAGGCAGGTTAGAAGATGTGCGATGGCGGGGACGTCGAGTAGGTCACTAGTGACCTAGTCATGTCACTCAAGAATAGGCTGTTACATTCTGAGAACCATTTCGTTTGGTGTGCATGTTGGAAGCATAAGAGTGTATGCAAGACACAAGCTTAATGAGCTATATTGAATCGCTTAGTGATTACGTCAAGTGCCTGAGTAATGGTGAGCAAGTTTTTACCCTTGCGAACGATGTCGATCGACATGCAAGACGATAGGGAAGGAAATCGCATGTCATGCTCGCAACCCAATTCGCGTAATATCCGTCACGGTTCTGACTCACTTATGTGGGTCACTCTTGTCACTCGGAAATGCGACTCGAAAAGCAGGAAATGAGCGAGCGGTATAACACACGGGAGTGTTTCTGAAGCAGCCATGACGAGAGCGGTAGCGTGGAAACTTTGCTCCTATAGCGCTGAAGCCAATATGGTGATCACATAAATGAATAGACGGCATTCACGACGCCTGTTACGACCTCTTCTGCAAGAACTTTTTGTTTCTCAATCAATTTCCAACAGGATTAAATTGACTGGCACTGGGATTAAAATGTGTGGCATTTGGATTAAAATGGCTGGCGCAAGGATTAAATGAGTTGGCACGCGGATTAATTCAGATGGCGCTGGGATTAAATGTGGTGGCGTCTGGATTAAAAATGCGGGCGCTCAGATTAAATTGGCTGGCACCTGGATTATTTTCAACGACGTTTGGATTAAACTGAGCGCGAAAACCTGTAGTAGCCGCAGTTCCAGGGGCTGCGCTGCTTTCGAACTATCAAAGACCTCGTTTTTGCCCTTCCAGTGTTGTTGCCGCCTGCGTCGAAGGTGTGCCTGTTCTAGCCCTTGTTGACGCGGCAGCTGCAATGTCTGTAATGACTGAAAAACTCAGACGCTGCTTTCTGACTTTACAGTGATCACTCCGAGCTCACAACGAATCCGACCTTTCGCGGCCTGCAGAGCCCGCGTCGTTATTCAACATGTTTTGTACACCGTCGAGTTGACTGTGCTTTCGCAGTGCTGCCACGATGTAATACTGGGCTGGGACTTCCTTTGCGCCCACCATGCCGTCATCGACTGTGCTCGCGCCGAAGTCGAGTTTTCGCAATTGCGTGACCTGGCTTGCGTCGACTCGCCACCTCTGCCTGCAAAATTGTTTGTTGCCGCTGACAACGCGATACCCCCTTTCTGATCCCCTCTGGTATCTCATTCTTGTGACGTCCCTACTGGCTCAACCGTACTTTTTACTCCTACTGAAAGCGCTGTCCGTCGCAAGTGCTTTCTGGTTCCCTTCGCCGTAGTGACAATTGACGATACTTAAACATCCATCTATGTTTCCATACCGTTTCCCTGCCCAGTAACTTTACTGCGAGGCAAGTGGCTTGGCAGTGTTGATGAACTCGATCCCTTTTCAACATACGTCAGTCATGACCCACCGTCTTCTCTTAAGATTGGCGCCATTGATGCTTCCGTTCTACCCTGTCCGCCATACTTTACTGGCGCCCTTTCTCGATGCGTCGATGCCCATCTTACGCAGCAGCAACGTGCGCAGCTCATCTCCTTACTTGAACACTTTCGTGCCAGCTTCGATTATTTACTACCTTCTTAGGGACGTATTACAACCGTAGCTCACCACATCGACACTGGTCTCCAAGCTCCTTTACGTCAGCGTCCACATCCTGTCTCAGCTTCTGAGCGCCTCATTATCGCGGAAAAAATTGATTTGCTTCAGCGTGGCGTCATACAGCCCTAAAATAGCCCATGGGCCTCACCGGTTGTTCTCGTAAAAAAAAGGACGGCTCAATAACGTTCTGCGTTGACTATCACCGGCTGAACAACATACGACGCAAGAATATCTATCCAATGCCTCGCATACATGAAGCCTTGGATTGTTTTCAAGAAACCAAATTCTTTTCTTCCGCTCCGGCTAATGGCAAGTTCCGATGGTTGAGGCCGACCACCCTAAAACAGCCTTTGTTACTCCCGATGGCTTATATGAATTCAATGTGATGCCATTCGGACTTTGCAACGCGCTTGCCACTTCCAGCTCATGATCGATAACAACCTTCGCGGCCTCATGTGGCAGACGTACCTATGTTACCTGGGTGATATTGTGATCTTTTCGCATGAATTCAAGACGCACCTCGATAGCCTAGAAGCTGTCCTCACTTGCCTCAATTCCGCTGGCTTTCAACTAAATTTAAACTAATGTCGCTCTCGAGATGGCGTTTTTAAGGGTCCAAGAAAACTGCGTGCCGTTTCCGAGTTCCCTAAGCCGGCCACAATGAAAGAAATTCGCAGCTCCCTCGACCTTTGTTCATATTTTCGCTGTTTCATTCATAACTTTGCCTCCATCACAGCAACTTTGACCGAGCTTCTCCAGCAGCCGCGACATTTCGGCATGGTTACCAGTATGCTATGATGCATTCGCCACACTGCGCCACCAAATTGCGTCACCTCGAATCCTGCGAGATTTCGACCCATTCGCCTGGACCGAAATCCACACAGACGCTAGCGAGGTTGACCTCGGCTCTGTGCTTGCCCAACGTAAACCTGGATGTGGCGAGTACGTCATTGCTTACGCAAGGCGTGCGCTCACTAAGGTGGAAGCCAACGATTCGGTTACCGAAAAAGATTGCCTAGCCATCATATGCGCTATAGGAAAGTTTGGCCCTTACATTTACGGCAGCCCATTCGACGTGATTACAGACCATCATGCGTTTTGTTGGCTTTCCCGCTTGAAAGATGCGTCTGGTCGACTTGCCCGTTTGGCATTACGGCTCCATTAGTACGAAATTCGCGTCGTTTACGGATCGGGACGCAAACATTCTGATGCGGACGCTCTGTCCCGCTCACCCCTTCCAACTGGTGTTGCGATCCCCTCTGTGTCTCCCTACGACGTGTCCTTTTCATTCCTCAGCGACATGCTTCAGGAGCAAAGGAATGACCCCTGGCTTGCTTCCCTTATTGACTCGCTGGTTCAACCCACGCTGTGTCCTGTCTCGCGGGAAATACGCCATCAAGTGTCCCTCTTCATTATTTGCGACGGTTTGCTATATAGTCGCAACTATCTTCCCGAAGGACGCAAGTGGCTCTTGGTAATTCCCCTCCATCTGCGCTTTGACATATGAGCTGCTTTCCACGCTGACCCACAGCGCGCACATGCCGTATTATCCAAAACTTACACCCGTCTTCGCCTCAGCAACTATTGGCGCGGAATGTACGGCTTCGTTCGCCGCTACATCCGTTCTTGTCTTGCTTGCCAGCGCGGTGAGAAGCCTCCCTGCCGTTTAACCGCTACTCTACAGCCATCGCCTTGTCCTGCACACACTTCTGACCGCGTCGCTATCGACTTGTACGGACATCTCCCCATCACTCCTGCTGGTAACCGCTAGATAACCGTTGCCTTCGACCATCTCACGCAATACGCTGAGACTGCACCGTTGTCATCTGCATCTGCAAGTGAGGTTGCCTCCTTCATTTAAGAACACATCCCTCTAAGGCATGGTGCACCATGTTAGCTGCTTAGCGAGCGAGGACGTGTCTTTCTGAGGGACGTTGTCGAAGCTGTTCTGAAGCAATGCCACATTGTTCACAGAACTACCACTGCTTACCATCCTCAAACAAATGGTTTGACTGAAAGATCTAATCGAACATTGGGCGATATGCTGGCAATGTACGTCGCTTCCGACCACTCATTGGAACCGTGTTCTCCCCTTTGTGACGTACGCCCATAATACCGCCTCGCGGACCACCACCACTGGATTCTCTCCATACTTATTACTTTACGGACACGATCCCTCGTGCACGCTAGACACCATTCTTACATACGACCCTAACGTGAGTGAGTCGACGACAGTCTCTGAAGCCACTAAATGCGCTAAAGATTGTCGCCAGATTGTTCGCTCCCTCACCACTGCTGATCAGCAACGCCAGAAACCCCATCGCGCTGTCTCGGAGGCTCAAATGTCTTATACCCCTTACTCGCTTGTATGGCTCTGGATCCCGTCAACCAGCCTTGGCCAGTCAACGAAACTTGTTTCGATGTACAACGGCCCTTACCGTGTCGTCAAGCAAACTTCGCCGGTGAATTACGCCATCGAGCGGCTTGAGCCGTCTTCACATCGACGACGCCGAGGGCGTGAGACCGTGCATATAGACCGGCTAAAACCATGCTATGACCCTGCTGTCGTGTCCTCTCCCTAAGGCACCAGGATGGCTCTTTTCTGGAGGGGAATTGAACGTAGTGAAGAATATTATCGATATTTGGAAAAGCAGGGTGCACCACTCATCCAAGAAGATGATGACGGGTGAGAAGCTCGAGGCTTTGGCGCTGTTCACTGCCTTTGTCGGTTCACTGACTACGACAGTGCCAGCTTTATAAAAGGAGTAGATTCCAAACGCCCCCATTATAGCACAATCAATACATTCTACCAGTGCTGACATATGGGACAGTGACTTGGAGACTGACAAAGACGCTCGAAAACAAGTTAAAGGCCGCGAAAAGAGCGATGGAACTAAGAATGTTAGGCGTAACGTTGAGAGACAGGAAGTTAGCGGTGTCGATCAGAAAGCAAACAGGTATAGCCGATATTCTAATTGGCATTAAGAGAAAGAAATGCAGCGGGGCAGGTCATGTAATGCGTATGTTACATAACCGGCGGACCATTAGGGTTACAGAATGGGTGCCAAGAGAACGGAAGCGCCGTCGAGCACGGCAGATGACTAGGTGGGGTTATGAAATTACTAATTAGTAGGCGTTAGGGGGCTGGAATCGGTTGGCACAGGACAGGGGTAATTGGAGATCGCAGGTAGAGGCCTTTCTCCTGCAGTGGACATAAAGCAGATTGATAATGATGATCATGTGAATACTGCAGGCGAGATGTAGTACGTGAACTTTTTCTGTGAAGGCTACGGTGAAGGCCACATGCTAACCGAAGGTATCAAAGCTGCGGATTCGAGATGCTCGCTAGGTGATGAACGAGAAGACAGGAAACCTAGGGGCCCAATTTTTATTATTCAGATCTTAAAAAGCCAGCGAACAATGACACGAAGGACAGCATAGATGAATCTATTTGTAGTTATGTATTGAATTGAGGAAATGATAAATAAATGGAAAGTGGATGAAAATGAATTTCCCTAACACAGGACTACAAGCAATGTTCCCTATGGCTTGTCTGTCACTGTGTGGGCTATTAATGGCTTGCTTCATAAAAATGTGGCCTACCCGTTTTCTTCCTTCTCGTTCACACACGCACAAACTTTTGAATGTTCCCCTTCCCTTCTGAACCTCTACCACTTGACAGGCTTACGCATCGTACACATACACTTTGACACGCCTTATGCTAATGCGTTATCTAAAAACAATTAAGTTAAAGCAGTTGAGAACAACGGATTGCTCGAGCTTACACAGTCAGTTGGCGCAACCACACAAGAGGCCAGGAGGGCACGAAGGGGGGGGGCATGTCCAACGCCATCTTTAAATTACTTCGAGCTAGTATACGAGCCTTCCTCTTGGCGTAATCATGTGCCAGGGCTGGTGGCATATGTTGGCGTTCAGATACAAGAAAAACATTTTCGGTCAATTTTGGCACTTATTTCTTGAAGGGACACTAAAGAAATATGCTGAATCACTCACGAAACTTTGGTTAATTTCACAACATAATCTTGTTTATTAGAAAGCGATAATAATGTGTGTGTAAATGTGTGTTTTTTGCAGTATCGCCAGCGCTGGTGCATCAGTGTGATTTTGGCCATTGCAGCTCACTAGAAGTTCTTAAAGCTGGCGCTGGTTCGCGTTCCTAAAACTATCAATCGCATTATTTTTGTTCTGAACGTCATTGATTTTACTCATGCGAAATCAGTTCGATCTCGTTCGAACTGGTGCAGGTCAGGGTCTCCGCTAGCACCCGAGTGGAAACCATCGCCAGAGTACAACCACATGATCGGTCGTCCCTCCATTGACGTTGGGTCCGAAAACATTGGCGTTGGCAACCAACCTGGCTCGCCAAACGCGGGCGCCGAACAACTGCCGTTGTCCCCAATAATTAACCCCGAGAAACAAGACGCTGACCGCCAGCAGCCTACCTCTGCAAGAAAGGCGTATGCCGTAGCCTCTCCACCCGGGCCACTCTCGCCGACTGCCCCTTAGTCATAAAAACCACGTCCGGCCCAGCGCGGTTCCTCACAAGCCATTTTTATTCGGCTTCACAATGGTAGCACTAATGGTCCACATCAGACGGTCATGGCATGCGTTCGTATAGCTGAAATCTGCGCCGATTAAAGTTACAGCTTCGATCCTTTCAACATACCACCTTTGGTATACAGGGTGTTTCAGCTAAATTTAGCCAGATGTGAAAAATATACCAATGCACTCTGAAACGACGCGACCAAATGAATGTAGCTCACTTTCGTGTGTAGTTTGTCACGCCATTCTTAGTATTTTGCTTAATTAGATAATTAGTCAATATTTATTAAGCAACTTCTGAAGAGACGAAGCTAGGGAAAAATTGCAATTAGAACGTCGTCTTAGAGTGCATCAGCATATTTTAAAACTCTCGCTAAAGTTAGCTCAAGCACCATGCATAACTTTCGAACATACGTCACCTTTCGAGATACGTTTCTCGATAACATGTTTTAAGCTTACCAATGGTTGTGTGCACATTGTTTATTTTCGGGTCGGTACTGTTTAATGAAAATTGTAAGTACACGTTCTCTTATATGTTGCCTGTATTCATTTACCTTTCCTCGTCTGACTTAAATATGCACATGCTTTCTACAAAGAAGTGTTTCAAGGTTGCGCGCAGTTACTACACAGAAATATTAAGGCGAAAGCCTTTCTAGGCTCATGGTGAAGTTCGCGGCAGCAGCCCTGACCAGCTGAAGCGTGATCACGCCATATGATGACAGATTAAAGACAGATTAAAGAATAAAAATGATTGATATTGACAGTTAGTGAATCATAACGTTATATTAGAGATCGGTAGAGGTTATTAATGACTAGTAATAACTAATGATGACTACTAATGACTTCGAAATGACCAATATGTCAACGACGGCTTGTAATGATCCCAAATAATTAGAAATGACCACAAATGTCTAGTAATGAGTACTGACTAAAATGACTACTAATGACTTGTAATGATTATAATGACTACAAAATGACCAACATCTCTAACGACGGCTTGTAATGACCGCAATTGATTACACATGACTAAAATGCTTGCTAGTGAGCAGTAATGACTAATAATCAGTGAAATGACTTGTAACGACTAGTAATGACTAGGAAATGGCCAATATGTCTGACGACCACTTATAACTACTACAATTGATTAGAAATGACTAAAATGCTAGGTAATGACAAGTAATGACTACTACTGACTGAATTGACTTGTAATGAGTACTAGAGACTATGATACGATCATCATAGTTAACGACGGCTTGTAATGACCACAATTGATTACAAATGACTTAAAGTTCTGAGTAATCAGTAGTTATGTCTAAAAGAAAGAAGAGAAAGCGAAGAGGCAAAGAGAAAGAGGCGAATGATAAAAGGAGTCAGAGTAGGCTTTCGCCGTTCACCTCTTAAAAAACCCTGTAATTTTTTAAGCTTAATAATAATAATAATAATAATAATAATAATAATAATAATAATAATAATAATAATAATAATAATAATAATAATAATAATAATAATAATAATAATAATAATAATAATAATAATAATAATAATAAACTCTTATTATTTCTATAAAACCTAATACATACATCAGGCCTGCGAAAGCCACATTGGGCTTGACTAGCAGAGCGTGACAGGCAGCATACGAACTGTTACAATATCAAGAAAAAAAAGAGAAAAAGAAAAAGAAATACAGGGAAGCGATAAATGTATATACATACACCGATACACACATTATACGCATTTATAATAGATGTACGTATATGCACACACAGGTTTAAGAAGCACATCTGCGCGTACAAGTATCACCATGCCACACGATTACTTTGCGTGGCACAATAAAAAATGAGTAGATTATAAATAAAATGAGACAAAACGAGAAATGCTCCAATGAAAGTTGTGCAGGAACAAATTTTGTGATCACATTTTTCATCAAAACCACTCAGAAGGCGTAATACAGAACGAGGTAAGCGAGGTATATTTCTTTACGCGTTATAGCTGCTCAAATCCGCACGTTTTAGTGCTTTCTTGAGCTTGTATTTTGATGTAGACTGCAGCACGTTACAAGGTAAATAATTAAACAACGCAGGGACATAGTATTCGCGCATTCTTTTGCGGTATTTCGCTGCACAACGAGGTATTTGATAACGCCATTTTGGTCTAAGGGTACGGGGAGCTACGTAAGGTACTTTGTAACGATTGTCCCAGAAATGTCTCAGGGCTATTGTATGCCGTAGAACCGAAGAAAAAACTGACATTGATAATAACTTAAAAATGTCGGTGTTGCCTTCAAGACACATGTCATAACCTATAACTTTTTAAAGGGAGCGCGTTAGTGAGGTAATTCTTTTTCGCCAACGAAGAGCGCAATGTCCTTAGGCAGTAATTCCGTAACGGACAATACTATAGCGCAACGCATGCGTGGTGGTTTTCCTGACTGATATTGGCATGAGGTGACGGGTTTGATAAAGTAAGCTAATGCATTGAGAGAATCCTCTGACAGACATAAGAAACATGCGAATTTCATGATAGATCGCTGTCAAAACGCAAGCCTACATATTTTACGGATGATGCGTAGTCGATTGCAATGTGAATTATGTAATATTACTTCCCTAGTCAAGTGCACTTTCTTTAAAGGAATTCGAAAGCAGAAAAGTTGCGTTTTTAATACGTTAATATTGATTAAATTTATGGCGAACCAGTTCATTGCCTTCGTTGCTGCATCTTGTAAATGAGAAGCTGCTACAGAATATTGATTTGCACGAGAAACTAACACTGTATCGCCTGCATACTGAAATTTCTTAATGGGGACTGCATTAGACAGATCATTAACGTAAATGTTAATAGAAGAGGGCTTCGTACGGAACCTTGTGGAACACTGGCTTTGATTGGAGAAAGGCTGCTGTGAAAGTTTTGAACTGAGACGTACTGAAACCGGTCTAGGAGAAAATTATCGAGAAGTGAAAGAAAGAAGCCACGGAAGCCCATCATTGAAAGCTTTGTTAACAACATGCCATGGCAGACACTGTCAAATGCCTTGCTTACATCAAGAAACAATACGCACGCTACCTGGTTAGTTTCGAAACAAAAATTCAGGAAATCGGGAAGATAACCCAGAAGTGCCTGAGTGCCTTTGCCTTTTATAAAGCCGTGTTGCTGCGATGATAACATGTTAGTATCAAGGAAGCTACTCATAGTGAGCAGCATATATGTTTCTCTAAAAGTTGTGCTATGCAAGGTAAAACTGATATAGGGCGGTAGTTTTCAACTTTGCCTCGAGATCCTTTCTTATAGAGTAGTATAATGATTGCAGTTTTTATTCTGATTGGAATAACGCACATGACAAGATATGATTAATTATCGCTATCAAAACATCCTTGATGTAGCTGTAGTTTCTTCGAAGCTCGATGACGGAGATGCCATCGGTACCTACGGACTTGTTGAGCTTCACACTAAAAGTTAAATTTTAAACGAAGTGTGTTGCAGTTAGGGGCTCGGCGACACCGACTCCAAAGCATATCTTTCTTTTATAGCAACTAGAATTGCTGCTGACATTCAACCATCATTAGCGCTGCGCTGTTTGACTGTTTATAATTCGAGTGGATTCTCTCCTAAAGTAATCGAAAAGAGCAACGAATTTTTCACAAATTTTAGACGGGGGCACGGTTGATAGAAAACTGTGCCAATCATATTGTTGGACTAGTCTATCAAGTAATCTTCGATCAGTGATTGAAATTTCTGTCTTGGATGTGCTAGAAGCAATGATGACAGATGGCTGTGTTAAAGAAGTACAAATGAAGTAGTGATCAGCTAGTTTTGTTTGAACTACTGTGGAAGTATTAACGATTACATGACCGTATACTTATGTGGTCGAAACATGAAACCGTAAGGCTATCCGCCAAAAATTCTTCGCGTGTGGCACAACGGATTGTTGTTTCTAGGCCAGATTTTGACAAGTGTCAAGCTACTCACTGACAGGTGTCTTCGTATGACAGAGTGTCTATATTTATATCGCCTATCAGGCCCGCATGTTCATCTAGAGAAAGTGATGATAAAGGAATATCTAGCTCAGACTGAAACAACCATGTGTTGAAGCACGGAGGGCGATGAACTGCAAAAATGGCAACTGAAAGTTCAGGAGTGCTTAGGCGAAGCGCTACTGCTTCAGCGTGAACAAAAGAAACAGTTAGTTCCGAAACTGGACCACTTATTTTTAACAAAAACAGCGATGCCTCCCCCTTTTCCTACAGGACATGTGTATGTATACATTTCATAGTCTGGTAGAGTATATTGCACAGTACATTCCAATGAGATGTTTATTTCTGTCAAGACGAAAACATCAAAGAGCGGACACTTGGGGTTGCAGCGACGAAGTGGTCTCAATGTTTCTTAATGCTACGTATATTGACATGACTTATACGCAAAGCATTTCCTTGTGGCTCAGAGAAAAGGTTCTTAGCTTGGGAAAAGTTAGTAGTGACAAGAAAGCCGCAACTTTCAATTTTATCAAGATCGGACTTTCTCTCTATTCTGAGCAGTGACGCCCCTTCTGATTTCACTGCAAAAATTGTACCGTTTTTTGTCGAGCAAAATTTGTAATTTGTTTCCTTGCTTTTTAACCGTGCCATCCGAAAGAGCTGCCGGTTCTCACGAGTTAAATTATCATTCAAATACAGGCGTGGAAGCACTCCCAACAGCGCTAGACCAGACAGAGTTCAGCGTGCCTCGAACCATTTTTGTTTCGCAACAAAGCTCTGCAACTGGACCAGAATAGCGGGCGGGGTGACGTCTTGACTGCGCAAATGGTGTACGGTGGGAACGTCAGCTGCTTTGAAATCAGATATCTTCAATTGCACTGCAAGCTCCGAAATGAAGGCAGTCAAGTCTTCAGAAAATTTAGTTGTAAGGCCGTGAATTTCAAAATTGCGTCTGCGACTGTATTGTTCTAAGCCTTTCAGCCCTGTGTTTGCTCTGTCAAGTTGCTCCGCCTGGGTAGTCAACGTCAGCGACAGAGAGACAACCTGGGTACGAGTCTCTGTTATTTCCGATTTGGTGCATTGAACGAAGGATGTTACGGAGTCATATTTAGCGGGGAGAAAATCAACAGATCTCTGCATTTCCTCAACAGCATCTTAAATTCAAGCGCAGGCCTCCCCAAACGTCGACAGCTCACCCACTTTCGGAGCAAGCGTGCTGACAGTTGTGCACAACGTTTCAAGCCTCTCGTTCACAGACTTCAACTGCTGCGCGATAGTACTGCCCGCCTGAGCTACGCCTCCAGAAGACGGGCTTCCCGTGCCGCTTTTGCAAGCGGGACAGTGCCACGGTTCGCGTTTCGCGGGCGACATCTTTGCAAACGTGCCTTCAGCAATCGCACAGCAACTCTTTCCTATGTGAAAGCTCGTATTACAAGTACAGCATATCAAACATTTCCCATGATCCGGTATAGCGTTAGAACATGAACCACATAGATGAGACATTGATGTGCAGTCAGCGGCAAAACAACACAAAGAATAGACAGGTGAGGTATCAAACTCACCTGCTGACAGCAAAGTATGGTATCAGTATCCTGAAGTGTTTGCCGCTGACTGCAAGCGCCCGTTGAATGAGCAGGCTTTTTAAGCGACAGAGGAGAGACTAGGTGGCAGAGTAAGACCTGACGCTCGTGACGTGATGAAGGCAGCTTGCGGAACGCAGGAGGACGGTAAAGGGCATGCGCCGAACGGATCCTCAAATGCGCAAGCGCCGGACGCTCGCTTAAAAATAAAAGTTTTTTCTCCCTCTCTCAAATGCGCATGTCCGTAACCTTGCTAGTGCGTACAGCCGGTCCCTCCAAGTGTATGCGAGCATCGGCGGTGAGCCTGCCAACAGCAAAGTGCGGTATCACTATCCTGAAGTGTTTGCCGGTGACTGCAAGCGTTCGTTGAAGGAGCAGGCTTTTTAAGCGACAGAGAAAACACCAGGTGGCAGAGCAAGGCCTGACGCTTGTGACGTGACGCTCGTGACACATTGCTTCATTGCAATGCTATTCTGTGGAATAATTCCAATAGCCTGTTTTAAATGCGTTTTATATCATGGCACTTCATCACCATATTATTTCTTGTTGATCCTTGTGACCTGTAGCCAGTCAGCAGCTCATCGGCCGCGTCAGGCTGTTCCACGCATTTTTTTAAAAATCTATGTGTATATCTGATGGAAAATAAAAATCCGAGGGAGCCTAAGCACTTATTAGTACAAAAGCATTAATGTCCAGTTGAACGCCGCTGGTCAGTCCTTCAAGTTATGAACTCCTTGCAGGCAAGCGAGCAAGTTGAGGCGATTGGCCAAGGTATAGGCCAGTGGGTAACACACTAAACTTCTGTGCGTGCGGTCGCAGGTTCGGAACTTGCTACTGCCAACCATCTTCCTTTCCAATTTATTGTTTTTTATACATTAGTTTCTTTGCAGCCACTACCTAGATGAAGTTATAACGTAGCCTAGAGCTTGTGCGCACATGGAACGCGCGGCAACACAGGCTTGCGAGCGCGGAGGCGATGTGGCATCGTGGTGCTGCCCTCTCCCCTCACGCCTCACCTGGCTCGCCAGCGTGGCTGCAAGCGCCAGGCCTTCGCCCGTTCCGCTTCTTCGAGGCACGTGCGTGGCGTGGCGTCGCAGCCAATGCGAATTTAAGTGCCGTTTCGCTGCTGCAGAGCCAGGCTTTCCCGCCCAATGAGTTACTTGACGCTGTCGCATCAAAACCTAATTAAATTTGAGAGTGCATTCACTTTCACTTTCATCATGCTAATCTTCCTACGCGTGCTACAGCGAAGCTCGTTGCGCTCGAAGACGCTATAATCGAGTTTTGAGGTTGTCCCGAGAGAACTAGAACATCCATCGAGTTTACACTTAGAGGTGAATGGCGGCATGTCAAGGCTGATGCGCGGGCAAATTTTGAAGCATGTGGGTTAATTACGAGCCGAATGAAAATGGCTAAATTATCGTTTTTCGGCTATATATCCCGTACAAATTTCTTTATAGAAAGTCTATAGACAGTCTACAGACCTATGGCCACGCATTTTTATATACTAGTCTGTACGCTTTTCTCTATAGACATTCTGCAGACATTTATCTACAAGAATGAATTTTCATTAATCTATAGAAAGTTTATAGAGTGCCTATAGACTCACACATTTTTAGACTAGTCTACAAATAGTGTAAGGTCATAAGTTCATAGAATGTCTGTAGACGATTTCTGCTGATCCGTCTGTAGCTAATCCATAGACTTCAGCATTACACTATTTGTCGAATATTGTCAATTTATTTTATCGCGCACCTCAGTCACCTACGCAGTTCCTAAATGACCTTTATGCGCATATGTCGACTTTTTCTCAGGATAAAATACTTCTCGTTGGTGACTTCAATCTGCCTGGCGTTAACTGGGATCATTCTGCTTACAGTTACGGTCAGAATGTCGATTACTTGATTGATATTATGCTAACTAATAACTTGCAACAAATTGTGACACAGCCTACGCGCTTACAAGAAGATAGTGAAACTATGCTTGATCTCATTTTTATTAGTCGCTCTATTGAAAATTTTGTCACCTCTGTAGAAAAAGGTATTTCGGATCATGAACTTGTATACTTTTCGTGTCCCATGGACCGTTGCGATATTGCCCTTGATAAAACAGTGATTGTAAAGGATTTTTCCCGTGCCAGAGATGAAAGTGTTTTGGACTACTTAGATCACAAGCTGAGTGAATTTGATGGGAATGACGTCGTGGTGCTCTGGAATAAGTTCAAAGAAATGTGCCATTTCTGTCTCGATAACTTTATTCCAAACAAAGTTAAAAAGTCCAAACGTAATCCGTGGATTACACGAAAAGTACTGCAACTTAAGCGAAAACTAAAAAGGCTAAGGCAACGGCATGCACTTTGCACTGAGATCCAGAACATTCAAGAGGCCTTGAATCAGGCTGTATTCAAGGCTAAGCAACGGTATTTTCAATATACCCTGCCTAGCTTTATGCGCAGTGCACCAGGAAAATTCTGGAACCATCTAGCTAGCACAAAGAAACCCATTGACTGCATTGTACACAATGGTGTAACGGTTACTGAGAAGCGATGTATAGCAGAACATTATAATCAATTTTTTCACAGCGTATTTTCAAGTGCCCCGAACCATGTACCCTTCAGCCGTACCCCTTGTTATGTTGA
This sequence comes from Dermacentor variabilis, assembly GCF_050947875.1. NCBI lineage: Eukaryota > Metazoa > Arthropoda > Arachnida > Ixodida > Ixodidae > Dermacentor > Dermacentor variabilis. The sequence goes on along the minus strand of NC_134572.1, from coordinate 174,962,849 downwards.
TCCTGCTGTTATATCGACGAGCGGTGTGGTTTCTATGCTGTTAAATTTAAAAACGAAATCATCACCAGGACCGGATAACATCCCAAATGCCTTTTTGTGCCGCTATGCAGAAATGGTTGCACGTTTTCTAGTGCGCATTTTTGGTGTATCTTTATCTTCAGCCGCCCTTCCCAAAGATTGGCGATCGGCTCGGGTTGTACCGGTGCTTAAGAAAGGCGAAGCGACATTAATAACGAACTATCGACCGATTTCCCTTACTTCATCTTGCTGCAAACTATTGGAACATATTATAGCTAACCAGATAAAAGAATTCTTAAGTGACAACAGCATCCTCACACCGGTACAGCATGGCTTTAGGAAGGGGTTTTCCACCGTCACTCAGTTAGCTTCAGTCATCCACAGCTTTGCTAGCATTCTTGATAAACCTGGTCAGATTGATGTTGTATTTCTGGATTACAGAAAAGCATTTGATCTTGTTTGTCACCATAAGCTAATTGAGAAGCTCGAAATAATAAAACTGCCGCCATACTTAATTAGCTGGATTTCTGCATACTTAACTAAGCGCACACAATTCGTCAGCATAAGCGACTGCTCTTCAGATGAAGTGCCAGTTACTTCCGGTGTTCCTCAAGGAAGCGTGCTTGGCCCTTTGTTATTTTTAATATATATTAATGATATTGTAGAAGTAATCGCTCAACCCGTTCAATTAAGATTGTTTGCTGATGATTGTGTTTTATTTAATGAAATTAAATGCCACGAAGACCAAGTCCTCTTAAATTCTACCCTTCAGAGCATTAATTCCTGGTGCCAGCAGTGGAACATGGAGCTCAACATTAATAAAACAGTTTCTATGAGAATTACTAAAAAAAAGTACCCTTTACTGTTTACTTACGATCTTGCATCTCAACCCTTATCCGAAGTCGAGGAATATAGGTACCTGGGGGTTATCATAACGCACAATCTTTCCTGGAATAAACATATCTCTACTACATGTGCTTCAGCTTTAAGAAAACTTGGTCTGCTCAGGCATAAATTAAAAATGGCACCTCCGGAAACCAAGCTGTTGGCTTACAACACCATTATAAGGCCTACACTAGAATATGCGGCAATTGTTTGGGACCCGCACACGAAACGCAACATCGATGCATTAGAAAAAATTCAGCGAAAAGCTGTGCGCTTTATATTTTCTAAATACCGTCCAACAGACTCTCCCTCAAACTTAATGAAAATGAATAATATACAAACACTAAAATTGCGGAGGAAGATTGAAAGGATTAAGTTCCTCTATCTGCTTCAGAATAATCGGCTATCTCTTAATCCGCAGCAATACATACAACCACTAACAGGGCGATTAACAAGGCACCGGCACGCCAAGTCATTAACTCCGTATTTTGCCAGGACCAACACCTTTAAATATTCCTTGTTTCCTCGCACAATAACCGAATGGAATAACTTGCCCATATCGCTTCTTATTGACACTGACAGCATTGAATGCGTTGAAAGCTGAACATGCGACAGTTGAAAAGTGTTGTTTGCTCCTTTTTATCTTGTTTTGTTGCAGTGTTTCTGAAATTGTTTAATTTTTTTCCCTGCAATCATTCCAATGTAATTAATTGTTGCTCTTAATGTTTTGCTACTCATGTATTCTTGCATTTCCTTGTTGTTGTCTTTTTCTGTATTTCTGCCCCTCCTGCAAGGGCCACTACAAGGCCTGCAGTATTTTCTAAATAAATAAATAAATAAATAAATAAATACAGGGTGTCCGAGCTAACATAAATTCAGTGAAGCTGTTCAACGAATAATAATGTAAAAAATGGTGCAGTAAGATCCGAATTTACAACTTATGGTGTTCAGCCGTCGGAGATCTGACCTGTAGGTCTTTTTATAATATATATCTTGCACTGTGTTCTTTTTGAATATTGTATTTTCATTGCCCAGATTAACTAAAATAGCCGGGATCGACAACCTATATACTAGTTATATAAGCTATACATTTTGCCAAATACGTTTCGATTATATATAAGCAGTCGCTGCTGGCGTTGTTAATTAGCAGCCTATTGGAAATGCCTATAAATATGTACTGCATCCAGCATGCATATGGGAACCTACCAAGGAAACTGTACATAGAAAATCATGCATGCGGATGGAAACAGTCCAAAAGTCTCAAATGCATGTGGCCGTGAATATTTATGCAAGACTGCATGAGTATTTGTGCACGAGCACAGTTATGAAATATTACAGTTGCATGCAATGCATCCGGTTCAACGAAATCTGCTAGCTATCTGTTATCTACAAGTTAGTTTACATTTCTGTTTACACATGGCGGCAGAAACGTTTTGAATGTCTATTATGTATGTTCACGTGTTGCTTCTGATCTGCACTTATGCATTAATGTAAATAGCTTAATAATGCTCCTGAACCAGCTGCGCTCTCATATGTTGCATGAACACAAAAAGAATTGAAGCAGTTCCACTAGTGCTGAATCATGCAATGCAAAAAAGAAAACAAATGCACTGGCATGAATTAACTCTGTTTATTGTGCGATATATTAATTTTCTTAAAATCACGTCCTACGCTGTGGTCGAAATAGGCTATTTACAGATTTACAGACTACTTCCCTTTGGGAAGCAAGGCCGCCAGGCCCGCCTTGACCTTCGTGTCATGTGTTCCAAAGATGCTGCAAGTGTATGCTGCAAATTGGTAGATGCAACAATGAGAGGCAAAATTTACAATTGTGTATGCTTTGTTTGTTCATTAAGTAGCTTCATATATTTACTCAAATCAAGTCCATACTCCATGTGGTTTATGTATGACTAATGGCTGCTTGTGAATACAAATCAATACCATTATGCGATGTTTCATTTTATGGCATGATGAACAGTTCAACAGTCCCAACTGTTGCTGGTGCTACAGCAACAGTACCTTGCTTTTAAGACAAGTTCATATATGACACAACATTGTAATTATCCTAAATTACCTCTACATCAACTGCTGAAACAACGTTACCGAATTGGAGTGTCTGTGCATTTCTGTGTCTGTACTCACGGATATGCTCAGAAGAGTTACTGAAGTATTCACAGTATCATGCCGAAGATCAAAATTAATTTTGTTGAAAAAAATTCAAACGTCTGTCTCATACGCTTAAATGAACGGGCCACTGACCCTAACTTCAACAGAAGGCAGATGGATTGAGTGTATTGATATGATCACTTAGTTTATTACAGGTAATGATGCCTATTGGGCATGCTAACACGTTTGCAAGTTAGGAATGCCACATGAGCACCCGAAATACCACACGAACACTTTGTGTCATGGCACGACCGATATGCACCTCCTAGGAAACAAAACTGAAACTATAGTTCTAATGAATGCTACTCAGTACATTATTTAGGGCGCTCTCAAAGATTAAATATTTTTGTAGGGTTTCGAGGTTCAGGACTTCTATTTAATGCAGCAGAACAAAAACAATTTGAGCAAGAAATAACATCCTTGACTTTCATTTTTTTTCAATAAATGCGACTAATTTGCCTCAACGTTTTATGAGGTGAAACGTTTCAAAAATATTGTTAAGTGTAGAAACACACATATGGAAGAGGCTATTTACATGCTATTTACACTGGACTGGAGCCAGAGCACCAGGCCGACATTTTCTCGCGCCAAGGGCACAGACCCACTTCGTCGTCATTCTCGCGGCGGCTCGTCTCTCGGGTATCTACCGATAATATCGTAATACTACCCCCCAGCGGCAAAAGCACCGTCACGGTGCTGTTAAATATCCAAGGCACGTGGAGAGTTGTAGGGCTTGAGTCGGGTGACGTGGACAATGTCACTGGTTGTCACACCGGAGGACGTAGTGGGCGTGGCTAGAACAATTGCATAGGTGACATCGGTCACTTGGCGGAGCACCCAATATGGGCCGGTATAGCAGGAAAGCAGTTTCTCACAAAGGCCAACTTTACGCGATGGTGACCAAAGCAACACGAGGGTGCCGGGCGCAAAATGGACATCACGGTGACGGAGGTCGTAGCGTCGCTTCTGTTTGTCTTGACAGACTTGTAGACGAACGCGCGCAAGTTGACGAGCATGGTCAGCACGGGCGATTGCATCACGGGCATAAGCGCTGGTTGAAGCTGTGGTGGACGGAAGCACGGTGTCTTGTAGTAGCGGCGGTTCGCGGCCATACAAGAGGTAAAACGGGGAAAAACCGGCAGTTTCGAGACGGGAAGGGTTTTATGCAAAGGTAATGTAGGGTAGAGCAAGGTCCCAGTCACGGGGGTCGTCTGAAACGTATTTGGATAGCATGTCTGTAAGGGAGCAGTTCAAACGCTCAGTGAGGCCGTTCGTTTGAGGGTGGTAGGAGATAGCAAATTTATGCTGAATGAAGCAGGCCCGCATGATGTCAATGAATTTCGCCAAAAACGTACGGCCACGGTCTGTTAGCAATATCATATTGACCATGCATCAATATGATATCATGTAGAAGGAAGTCCGCAACGTCAGTTGCGCAACTGGTCGGAAGAGCGCGGGTTACAGCGTAGCGGGTCGCGTAGTCAGCCGCGACTGCAACCCACTTGTTTTTTGATGTAGATTCCGGAAATGGGCAGAGAAGGTCTAAGCCAACACGATCGAAGGGCTCGGCAGGGATATCGAGCGGCTGCAGGTAACCAGAGGGGAGCTGGGAAGGCTTCTTGTGTCGTTGGCAAAGTTCACAAGCCGCGAGGTAACGTCGTACGGAACGGGCAAGGCCCGGCCAGAAAAAACGGCGACGTACACGGTCATAGGTTCAAGATACGCCGAGGTGTCGTGCCGTTGGTGCGTCGTGAAGCTCTTCTAGAACGGTTGAGCGCAGGTGTTTAGGTATGACAAGTAGGGACTCACGAGCCGTCCGGATGAAGGTTACGGTACAGGGTACCGCCGCGGAGGACGAAGAGGCGTAGAGTGGCATCGGCCGGAGAGTGTTAAAAACGGTCGATGAGTGCTCTGATGTAGGCGCCACGACGTTGCTCGTCGGCGAAATGAAGCAGCTGTGAAATAGAGAATACGCAAGCAGCACTGGTAGTATCGGAGGAGTCAGGATCGTCAACAGGTTAACGCGACAAGCTGTCAGCGTCTTGGTGCAGGCGGCCAGACTTGTAGACTACGGAATATGAAAATTCTTGTAGCCTCAAAGCCCATCGACCAAGCCGGCCTGTAGGATCTTTTAGCGATGTGAGCCAGCAGAGAGCGGGATGGTCAGTGACTACGGAAAAAGGGTGACAGTAAAGGTAAGGACGGAACTTCGCAACCGCCCAGACAAGAGCAAGGCACTCTCGTTCTGTAATGGAATAGTTGCGCTCCGATGGTGCTAGGAAGCGGCTCGCATAAGCAATAACGCGATCCTGGCCACGCTGACGCTGGGCTAAGACGGCACCTACGCCATGAACGCTGGAATCTACGCAACTCTGTAGGGGCATCAGGGTCAAAGTGGGCGATAATGGGTGGTGAGGTTAAAAGAGTGACGAGACGAGAGAAGGCGGCGGCTTCTGAAGTGCCCCACGAGAATTGTACGCTTTTCTTCAAAAGATTAGGGAGGGGTCTAGCAATTGTCGCAAAATCTGGAACAAAACGACAAAAGTACGAGCATAGGTCTACAAAACTTCGGACGTCTGCGGCTGTCTTCGGAACCGGAAAATCTCGGACAGCGCGAGTTTTGTCGGGATCAGGCTGTACTCCGGAAGCGTCAACGAGATGGCCCAGAAGAGTAAGTTGACGGTGGCCAAAACGACATTTGGATGAGTTAAGTTGTAGCTTCGCCTTTCGAAATACATCAAGTACAGTTGTTAGACGCTCAAGGTGAGTGTCGAACGTTGGCGAGAAGGCGATGACGTCGTCGAGGTAGTAGAGGCATGTGGACCATTTGAAACCTTTGAGCAAGGAGTCCATCATACGCTCAAAGGTGGCAGGGGCGTTGCATAATCCAAACGGCATTACCTTAAATTGATATAGGCCATCAGGTGTGATGAACGCGGTTTTTTTTTTGTCCATATCGTCAACAGCAATCTGCCAGTATCCAGAACGCAGATCAATAGAAGAGAAATAGCTGGAACCGTGGAGGCAGTCAAGCGCATCGTCTATACGTGGGAGCGGGTAGACGTCCTTCTTAGTAATGTTGTTCAGATGGCGGTAGTCTACACAGAAGCGCCATGTGCCATCCTTCTTCTTAACCAACACCACAGGGACTTGAAGAAGGCTCAATGATGTTTTTCTTTAGCATTTTGTTCACTTCACTTTGCATTACTCTGCGTTCCGACGCAGAAACTCGATACGGTCGTCGGTGAATAGGCGTAGCATTGCCAGTAAGAATCCGATGCTTGACCGCGAGCGTCCGGCCTAAAGGGCGATCGTCGAAGAAGAAAATATCTTGGTAGGACGATAATACTTGGCGAAGGTCTTCAGCCTGCGCAGAGGACAGGTCCGTCGCAACCATTTTCTTTGTTGGAATCGGCGCCCGAGGCTGGCGCCAGAGGCCTGCGAAGCTCGCAAGAACCATCGGCCGATAACACTGCCACATGACGGTCGCCGAGACAATCAACGTCGGCAAGGCAAATACCTTGCGGTAGAATTTGCTTTGCCAATACAAAGTTAAAGATAGGTATGCGAGTGCGGTTCGCAGTAATAGTAAGTATAGTGTGAGGCACGGTAACGTCATAATGTAGTGGAATGTCGGGCAGAGGAGCGACGAGGTACTCGCCATCAGGAACTGGTGGGGAAGACGAGAGTTCAATAAAGGCTATTGATTTTGGCGGCAGGCGAAGAAAGCCGGTGGGGCGTAAGCGGCACTTGGGTGCGTCAGAAGGTTCTTCGAGAATCGGCAACTCAAGGCGAAGGGTGCGGGCAGAGCAGTCAATAAGGGCAGAATGCGCGGAGAGAAAGTCGAGGCCGAGAATTAGGTCGTGGGGGCAACGGGCAATCACGGTGAAGAGGACAGGGGTGTGGCGGCCGGCAATGCTGACTCGTGACGTACACATGCCGATGATAGGCACAGTACCGCCATCCGCAACGCGGACGACGCGTGCCGACGCTGGGGTGAGGAGCTTTTTGAGTCGTCGTAGGAAGGCAGCACTCATAATAGAAAGATGTGCGCCTGTATCGATGAGTGCAGTGACAGGATAGCCGTCAACGTCAACGTCAATAAGGTTTTGGTTCGTTGGTAACGTGAGCCGAGGATTTGAGGCTAGGGTTGACAACGCAGCTTCACCTCCAGACGCTGCAGTGCCTAGTTTTCCGGCTCGGTCCGGGAGGCGATAGGCGGCCAAGAGAAGCGGCGGGGTTGGGGCGAACGAGACTGATGGCGTCGAGGTGAGGGCGAGCGGCTGTAGCGAAGGTTCGGAGCAGGGGCATCAGCAACAGGGGGTTCATGGCGGGTGGCATAGGGAACAGAAGGTCCAAAAGTGCGGGAATAAGTGGCGGCGTACGTCATAGGAGGTGGTGGCCATCGGTAGCGGCAGTGACGAGCGACGTGGCCGATGCGACAGCTGTTGAAGCAGATCGGCCTGTCATCAGGGGTACGCCATTCGGACGGGTTGCGGCGAGATATGGCAGAAAAGGACTGCCGGGGATGAGGAGGGCCGGTAGAGAACTGGGGAACGTTGGGTTGAGACGTTGTACACACGGAGTTCAGACCCATGTTCTCAAATTCCTGTCTGACTACGGCCTGAATCATCGCAATCGTGGTTCCTGGCGGATCGAGAGGCGTCGCGGCGAAAGGTGGCGAACAGGCGGCCTCGAGCTCGCGGCGAACAATACGGGTGACGTCCTCACAGGTGGTAGCCTGACGTGGCCGACCCTCACATGTCGTCGTAGCGGTAGTGTTGGGTAGCCGCGTGATGTGGTGTGTGATACGGCGGCTCTTAGCCTGTTCAAGGCGACGGCATCCTTTAATGATGGCGTCGATTGTCGAGACGTTGCCGAAAACAAGCAAATTGAAAGCGTCGTCGGCGATGCCTTTTAGAACATCTGACACTTTATCAGCTTCAGACATAGCGGCGTCAGCTTTTCGGCATAGAGCCAAGACGTCGAGGATGAATGAAATTAACGGCTCTGTAGATGTCTGAACATGGGACGCAAGAGCCTTTCTCGCGGCAGCCTAGCGGTCAATGGGGTCACCGAACAGTTCCCTGAGCTTTTCCTTGAAATTGCCCCAACTGGTTATCTCGTCGTCATGCGTCTGGTGCCACACGCGTGGGGTGCCGCCGAGATAAAAGATGACATTGGCGAGCATAATGGTTGGGTCCCACCTGTTATTACCGCTGGCATGTTCATATAGCTTGATCCATTCGTCAACGTCCTGTCCCTCCAGGCCAGTGAACACGCCAGGGTCGCGATGTTGGGCAACCGTGACGGCGGGAGCAGTCAGACAAGCCGAAGCCGTTGCAGAGGTGGTCTCGTGACCGGGCGGCATGGTGACAAGCTCGATGCACCGACCACTCCGGAGTTCCGTGGCGAGGACGGGGATAGCTCACCTCCACCAGAATGTTACGTGTAGAAAGACACAGATGGAAGATGTTATTTTATTTATTTATTTATTTTTTTGATACCTGCTTCGCCTTTGGAGGCATTACAGCAGGGGGATACATAAAAATAAGCATCATATTTGACACCAATAAAGAAACTATTTACACAAAGCGCGGTAAAAAGCATCATTTGACACATTGGATACAATCATAGGCGGTAGATTATTCCACTCTCTTATACATCTAACAAAAAATGAATAGCGGAAGACGTCACGTTTAAAGGAAAATTCGTTTATTTTGAGACTGTGGTCCCTTCTTTGGGATATATAGGACGGCTCTTGAATGTACTTCTCCTTATTGATTCCAGTTTTAGAATGGTAGATATTATGGAAAAAGTTCAACCTGAGGTTTTGTCTACGATCTTTCAATTCTTCCCATTTAAGTTTACGTTTGCTTTCTCTCATGCTAAGTGCACGATCCCAATTACCTAGAACGAATCGCAGTGCCCTGTTCTGTATTTTTTCAAGTGTATCGGCCAGCTCTTTTGTATACGGATCCCAGCAAACGCATGCGTACTCCAGCAATGAGCGCACATGAGTGAAATACAGTTGCTCTTTTAAATTAAATGGAAGTTCGCTGAAATTTCGCCTTAAGAAACCCAAAACACGTGCAGCCTTTACTTTGATGTGGTGAACGTGCTTAGTCCACCTCAAATAAACTCCTAGATATTTATATTCCCTGGCCGTGCTTAAAGTAGCGCTATTTATGGTATACGTATTCAACTGGTATGAACGTTTCCTCGTAAAAGTGACGTGAACACACTTTTTAACATTCAACGACATTTCTGAATGGGCACACCAGGATGATATTGCATTCAAATCATGCTGCAGGTATTCTGAATCACGTTCATTCTCTATAATCCTGTAAACTACACAGTCATCTGCGAACATTCTGAACGATGATTTGAGGCCAATAGCAATATCATTTATATACATCAGAAACAAAAGAGGGCCCAGAACTGAGCCCTGAGGAACTCCTGAGGTCACGGGAGCATATCCGGAGGAACAACCGTTGAGAACTACCGACTGCTGTCTTAGAGAGAGATACTCGGCTATCCATGCGATAACTGATTCATTCAGTTTATAGCCCCGTAATTTACTAATAAGAAGGTCATGGGAACAACATCGAACGACACTGGACTGGAGCCAGAGCACCAGGCTGACATTTTCTCGCGCTAAGGGCACAGACCCACTTCGTCGTCGTTCTCGCGGCGGCTCGTCTCTCGGGTATCTAGCGATGATATCGTAATAATATATTTAACAGAGAGATTCTCTGGAATCTTTATATGACATATAACAAGAGAGCATACCTCTGTGGTCACTTTAAAATTCCCCGATCTTTTGCCAAGCCTTCCCTGGCTGTTTTCATGAAAATTCCCTGGCAACCTATGACACCCGCAGCCTAAATGCAATAAAAAAATTTGGTTTAATGCTTGCCAAATGCTGCCAGTCCATAGTATTTAGATAAAACGAATTACACGTCAGTCACTTGACATGCAGTATTAGATTCAACTGAATTGAATGCATTGTTTAATGAAGCTGACAAAGCTTTGTGCAAGTTCGTAATCGACGGCCACACGAGCACAGCACGGAAGACAAGGACACAAAGACACATACGTATAGCAAATGGAGCAATGAGAGGGAAAACTATTCAATTAGTTATTTTTGCGATCCAATAGTAGTTATATATTTTGCTTTCATCACTTATGTCTCTAGTTAAATTGCTTTACCTCTGACTAAAGACAGCATGGCAGTATGAATCAGTACCATATGATGTTTCGTTATGTTGCAGTATGATGAGCAGTTAGACAACCGTAATGGTCGCCGGTGCCAGCAACGGTACGTTTCGTTTCAAGACAGGTTCACGTTACACAGAGCGTACTTATAAAAATAAAAGAAATGCGAGAATCCCAAACCATTCCTGTAATAATAATTGGTGAAACAAAGATAGCCGGGTGGACTGTGCACATTTTCGGGTGTTAATGCAATATGCCCGTGCCGAATGAACATGCTCAGCATAGTGAATGCAGTTTTGAACAATCGCGTTAAGAATTGCAATTTATTTTCGCTTAGAACATTCTGCAATGTCTCTTTTCTCTTAATTCGAGATGAATACATTTGCCACACTTTGAGTAGAATGCACATGAATGGGGGCGTACTGACAGCATTACTTATCAGCTAAAACATGTTACGTTCTCTTAGGTGTGTTGATAAGGCTAGAACAAGTGTAATGTCCACAAAATTATTTCAATAATCTGTGCTTTATCTACTAAGAAAACACCACCAAATGGATAATCTGGCTCTTCTTTCTTTTGTACAGCGCATGTACTATAAAGTCTGTCCAAGACGATGGCACTAAGTGCAACAGTAATAAAAACCGGAACAATTTTTACGCACAAGGGCTTGACACCATGCGCGATTGGCACAATGCGAATCTGCGCCAGCAGGTGCCTAGTGATTAACAGCACGTAAACTGTATAACGCCGAGGCATCGAAAACCGCTTAACGCTGTTCAAAAAGCCCAAGATAACTTCTGCTGCTGAACTGTTTATAAGGGAGACAAAAAAAAAGAGAGAAATCTTCGAACTATCATCAAACGCAATGCCTTCAATTTCAAACGTGTAAAGGTGCTTCTAGAGCGACTAATTTATTGTTCTAATTTTTTGGGCTAAGTTGCCAAGCTGCGAGTGACTGAGCTTATGGCACGTTTCGTGCATCAAAAGCTTTTGTGGTTGCATATATTTAGACTGAGTGAATCTATATATTTATTAAAGTCTCGTGTTTTGCTTGCGGTAACTTCCCAAAATTATTTAGATTGATTGCCAGGAAACTTAAACATACTGCTACTTTTAAACTATACGAAAATGGCAGCGCACACACTGCTGATGCATTCCCCGCAAACACGGCCTTTCATCCGAGTACGCTCTGTACTCGGATGAACTTTACGTCTCTGTTTGAAAATTCTTCATGCTGACAGAATTTCGAGATATATACGTAAAGCGCGTCACGAGAATTTCACTACCCATGTGGCGTAGCATTCATCGCGGCCGGATCGAGCGCCACGAAATTAGATTTACCACACTGGCTGCTCAACACACACAATCCGCTTAGTGGCAGCTCAGTATCAGGTTAAAACATGGTGTACTCCCTTTGTTTACGCACATCAACTATGACGCTAAAATCAACAAGCGTGAGCGATCGCTTGCCGTAAAACATTACGTATAGTAGAAGCGAGAACAAGAGTGCGTTATCAAATCGTGGACATGAGAAACCGATACTGTGCCCGAGTCGCCTGCGATACATCCAGCTGGTTCGAGCTACGAAATGCGCTCACCTAATCATGAGCTATTGTGGGAAAACATCGTTTTAATAGTTTGCCGTTCAGTGTAATTGCGTGATGCCACAAAGAAGATACGCATACAGAGACACCAAGGTTCAGGTAGACAGCGCACACCGCTACAAGCGTTTACGTGCCTCGTGCACTTGTTCAGAATTCAAATTGGCGCCAACAGATGGCGCACCGCCATTGCGCATGCACAGGAACTCCGCGCGCCGAGGGCGTGCGCGCTCCGAGAAGTCAGAGCGCCTTTTCCTTTTTCATTTTTTTATCTCTTTCTCTCTCTCTCTCTCTCTCTGCGCGTCATGCTCGCGGAACGGGCTGGTTCTTTTTTCTATTTTTCATTTTTTTCATGAATGAAGGAAATGCACTGGCAAATTGTATTACAAACGCTGTGGGCTATCGTATGAAACAGGAACGCACCTATGGATGAATGCGCTGTTTCTATTAGCCGTTACAAGGCCCTTCAGGCGCTTGCATTATCGCCAGCGACGATGAGTAACACAGCGCATTTGTAACATATCTTCCACCGTACCGCCAAATGTACTAACCGCACGTATGTTAGTGCAAATTTTCCTTTCCGATGATAGGTCAAAGCAGTCAGTACAGCAATGACGTACTCATATGCGTGGCCGCGTAGGCATACCGCCTGCGAAATACTGGGTGGGCTCAGATAATTTGGCAGATATTTTAAGTGAATGAGAAACTTCGATTAGTTTATAGTGGAGGATATCAGTGAACGAAAAACCACCCGATGTTAGTGATGCAGCCGTGATAGGAAGACAATGGGAATTGTATCTGAGAATCGGACGACACACAACGCGCACATCACATAAGCGACATCGGTTCCTCGCACGCTCACAAAGTCGTCGTTGTCAGGTACACACATTACGGCTATTTGTGCGGTTAGTTTGATGCCTGTTTAGAATCCACTTGTAGCTAACGTTGGCGTTCATAACATCTGTTATCACGATTGGATCGGCGTTTAAGTCATGCTACGACAACTGTGAAGAATGTCTTAGGATTGCCGAGAGCGTCTACATAGGTCATAGGACATTAAAGAGCTAAACCCGCCCGTTTCTGGTGATTCAACTAACAGTGTATCACGGCCTTGAGCGCCAAACTTGACTGGTGAAACATCATCATAGGTAAGCGCGAGGGGACGTGGTGGTTTGTTGCCGGCACCCAGTGTGTCTGTACTTTTGGCGAATGTCAGAAGCGTACTTAATAAGCGTGAGTCACTTGAATCAGTTGTTGACACGTGTAATTCATCTATCATTGCGCTCACTGAAACGTGGCTTCACCCAAACATTACTGACAACGAAATATTTCATGACGCACCTAGCTTCAGCATTTATCGCTGTGACCGTGAATCACGTGTAGGAGGCGGTGTTATGTTGGCTATTTCGCGAGATATTCCGTCTTCCTATATTGCTGTTCAAACTAACCTAGAAATTGTATGGGCGCACGCTTACATCTGCCATAAAAGCTTTGTGTTTGGGGTTTGCTATCGTCCACCCAATAATTGCTCAAATTTTGCTGCCCATTTACATGATGCCATTGATACTGTTATTGCACGTCATCCTGACGCTTTCATTTTTCTCCTGGGAGACTTCAACTTTCCCAACATTTCCTGGTCTACTGAGCCCCCGGCTTTGAAACCGTTTTCATCAGAAAGCTTTGACTTTATTAATTTTTGCTCGGTATTTTCTCTTTATCAGCTTGTCTCCCAACCTACTAGGCTATCGCACAATACGGCAAATACGCTTGACCTTATACTAACGAACTGTCCTGATATGGTCTCTGATTTATCGTATCTGCCAGGTATTAGCGATCATTTAACACTCTGTTTTGAAGTAAAGTATTGTCAGCCGATAAACCGGAGAGTCAAAAAGTCCCTTTGTAATTACAGTAAAGCCAACTTTGAAGCTATTAATAACGAACTGTCTACGTTTCTCGACGTTTTCTTAGATGATTTTGAAAGCCGTACTACCGAAACTAACTGGAATATGTTTACAAGAAAAGTACATGAACTAATCGACAAGCACGTACCCATGCGCACTATTTCTTCGCATACAACAGCACCTTGGTATAACTCGAATTTAAAACGACTTCGCAACAAAAAAAAGCGGCTCTATCGCTCTGCCAAGCATTCTCCCTCCGAGCAGCGATGGGATGCATATGTGAAAGCGAATAATGCTTATGTCTCCGCACTGAAATGTTCTCGTAATAATTTCCTACAAAATACTCTGCCAGCTATGCTCAGTAATGACCCAAAAAAGTTTTGGCGAACGATTCACCCCGACCGTAATAGCGAAATCACGTTACTCGACTCTTCTGGTGATGCGATTCCAGTTGCCGACTGCTCTGTGGTATTAAATGATGTATTTTGCCGTAATTTTGTTATAGCCTTGTCTACAACACCTCCCAACGTGCAGCGTTTTGACTCTCTAACAATGGATCCAGTAATTATACAACCCCTTGGCATCGAAAAAATTATCGAATCATTGAAAGTGTCCTCAAGCCCAGGAATTGACCTTATCAATGCGAAATTCTTAAAAAGTACCAAAATATATTCTAGTATTATGCTATCCAAAATATTCCAACAATCACTTGATGAATCCACACTGCCATCCGACTGGAAAGTCGGCAAGGTGGTTCCAGTTCATAAATCTGGAAGTAAAAATTCACCCCTAAACTATCGCCCGATTTCACTAACTAGTATCCCGTGTAAAATCCTCGAACACGTTCTTTACACAAACATTGTTAATTTCCTTGATGCCAACTCGTTCTTTTCGAAGGCTGAACATGGTTTCCGCCGATCTCTTTCCTGCGAAACACAGTTAGCTTCCTTTACACACAAGCTACATACAATTCTTGATCATTGTTCTATAGCTGACTGTGTCTTCCTAGATTTCGCAAAAGCCTTTGAAAAAGTTTGCCACAGTTTACTTCTCTTTAAATTAAGCAAATTGAACATTGATAGGAAACTTCTCTCCTGGATCGAATACTTTCTAACCGGACGCTCACAATTCGTGTCTGCTAACACTTATAATTCCCCGGTGAAGCCAGTTCATTCTGGCGTGCCCCAAGGCTCAGTGCTCGGCCCTCTCCTGTTTCTCATTTATATTAATGACTTGCCGCAATGCGTGACCTCTAACATTCACTTATTCGCCGACGATTGCGTAGTCTTCCGAAAAATTATTGAGCAAAATGATGTTACGATCCTTCAAAACGATATCAACTGTATATCTAACTGGTGTAAAGTCTGGCTGATGGAACTCAACACTACAAAATGTAAGGTATTACGCATCTCCCGTACAACTTCTTGCCCCATTTCCTACTTGCTCGAGAATTCCGCTCTCGAATCCGTAACATCCTATTGCTACTTGGGTGTGCACATAACTTCCTCTCTTTCCTGGTCTCTTCATATTAGCAAAATAATTAGCAATGCAAACCGCTCGTTAGGTTACCTCCGGCGCAATTTTTCATCTGCTCCTGTTTCTTTAAAACTCCTCCTTTACAAATCTTTAGTCCGAAGTAAACTCGAATATGCCTCTTCAATCTGGGACCCCAGCACTGCTATATTAACCTCTGCCCTCGAGCTTGTCCAAAATAACTCTGTCCGCTTCATTCTAGGAAACTACAGTCGTACTGCCAGTATCACTTTAATGAAAGAGTCCCTACAGCTTGCGTCACTCGCCTGCCGCCGCAAGTTTTCCCGCCTATGTCTCTTCCACAAGATATACTACAGTCCCGCCCTACGCAACGACCTTATTCTTCCTCCATCATACATTTCCCCTCGTTTCCATCATGCACAAAAGGTGGGAATAATGTCGTGCTTAACTCAAACATGTTATCAATCATTTGTACCCCGCACCTCACAGGACTGGAACCACCTTCCTGGAGCAGTCACGTCCACTGTTCAATATTCCCAGTTTCATAATGTTTTAAACACAAGTGTATTGCAATGTAACTAACCAACTATGTAATTATATTTGTTATCGTTCATTTGCTTGAATTTTTGTTGCTTCACGTTTCAGCTAACATTGTATTAGCAGAAGAAAAACCTGTATAGTGTCTTTTTTTATGTTCCACTCCCCTCTGTAATGCCTCTGGCCCTGAGGGTAATACTAATAAATAAATAAATAAATCATGTGGTCAACAAATGTGGAGGTATGCACTATGTGTATACTAACGTCTACAAATAGGGTCTGCAGCAATCTCAGCAGTAATAATAATAATAATAATAATAATAATAATAATAATAATAATAATAATATTCATAATAATAATAATAATAATAATAATAATAATAATAATAATAATAATAATAATAATAATAATAATAATAATAATAATAATAATAATAATAATAATAATAATCTTTATTTCCATTGGGATGATGGAGGAGGTTGTGGGTAAAAGCGGCTCGTAAAGGACAGCTTGACAAAGGCCGTTACAACTTCAAGTACATGTACAAGTACAAGTATACAACTTTAGTGGCTTATATCAAACGCAACTCCGCATCATCCACTGATACCTGCGCTTGGTTACAGCGTACACGGTTTGGGCCGAGATGAGCGACTTTTGTCTATCTATAGGTGGCATGTAAACTGAAGCAATAAACATTTTACAGTATCGGCTGTTTTCTACTTCGTCTCACGCCTTACCACCATCGGTATACGGGCTTTTCGCACAAGTTAACATGACCTTTGGTGACGTCCCACCCTATGGGCTTCACCGGCGGTGGTATAGGAAACCGATGAAAATAATTCGAATTCCAAAGAAGGATACAGGGTGTTTCACTTAATTTGAGCCAGACTTTAACATATGCAAGTGCTACGTAGCTGGAGAGAACCAAGGTAATGTTTGCCGATGCTTGGAGATACTGAGATTATTTTCTTGCATTCTCTCTGATTAGATAATTAGCGTTAATTTTTCAATTATTAGAATTAGATAAAAATTCAATAAAGTTGTAGAGCAACATGAGAAACTTCCGATATAGCTTTCTGTTGCCCAACACGTGCTCCATAGCAGTGTTTCTCCGGGCGTGAAGAAGCCCGCGATTACAAGCAATGTGCCTCGAGCGCCCGGTCGCGAAGCCATATATATATATATATATATATATATATATATATATATATATATATATATATATATATACGCGTATGTGTGTGCGTGTGTTTATGGACGCGAATGTGCACATGAATGTGTACATGTGCGTGTTTGTGAAGAACTACGTAGACTGGGAATAGACAAGAAGAAATATACACCTTATTGACTCTCGTCTATAGACAGTCTAAACACCAAGAATGAACCAAAATAGATAGAGACTGTATCGACTTTTGTCTATAGAAAGTCTATAGAGAAATAATAGACAAAATTATAGACTATCGACTTTCGTCTATAGGTGTCTATAGAGGGGACGTAGACAAAAAAGAAACAAACAGCATATTGAATTTTTTCTATAGACCATCGATAGACTGCAAATAAACAAATAGGAATAGAAACCTTATTGACTTTCGTCTATAGACAGTCTATAGACTTCGTATCAACAAACGTTCAAATCTATAGAACGGCAAGGTCGTCCATAAAAAGTCTATAGACTTTCTATAGACAGTCTTAAGTCATTTTTGTAAGGGTAGAGAGGCGTCATATGAAATGTTTACGAAGTTTCTACGTTCCACTGGGAGAATAAACACTAGACGCAATTTTAACTGCGAAGCACTTCTTTATCTAGTCGGAGCCAACGTCGGCGCTCCGACTAGATAAAGGTGGACAAGAGGCGCTAATTTTGCCTCCGAACGAAAAGCGAGCGGACATAGTGAAAAAAAAACACGGGATATGTCATTTTACCTGATTATTACTCAATTATTGATAATATTAATATAGGATTCCCTGTTCAGGAACGAAAGCAGATGAAGATGAAGACGTATGACAAAGCGGTCAGGGGGGAAGAATAGGAAGATACAAATGCGAGATCACATATGGCCATTAAGTTATCGTAACAAATGTTCGAAGGCTTCCAGTTTTCTGGGGCTTCTACAAATAATTAATTTATGCTAAGTACCTGACAGCGTTAAGATATGATCAATGAAAAAATATTATACAGGAACGCAATCGAAGACAGCGAAAGAAATATGCAAGGAAGTACAGAAAGAGCTGAAGATAGCAGCGCTACTACGTCTGTTAACAAGCACATCTGTTACTCACAGCTGAAAATTTACTAGTGTAATAATAAAAACAGCAGCGGTCACTTATAAGAATGTTGTTTAGAAGTAGGCGATTGAAATGAATCCATGCGTTCGGCAGAAAATATTCAGAATATGTTTCGGTTTTCCATATCAGAACATCAACGTTCTGTCTGTGGTCGACGCTCGAAGAAATGTATGATGGCGTTTTTATTAAGAACGATACAAGGTAGAGCTTATTGTAACACGATTTGTGGAACAAGCACAGGCGAGATAACTGGCAGTTGCGCGGTGGTTGAAGGATGATGCGAAAACTGTTTGTTAGTTAAAACGATGCTACCCAGGTCCCCCATTGCTGAAGTGTATTCAGTAAGCGGGAGAATTTACGTAGCATGGAGTAACCTCTTTGACAGGAGTGGTGACAAGTAGAGCTTTGAATATGAATTTATTTGCAGCAAACATGAACAAAGACAATGCTGCGGATGACCAGGAAAACTATTTAGGACAACTTGAGAAGACTCGGTAACCACAACACTGAGCAGCATGCGGACAATTGGTGAAGAGTGCAATTACTATATAACACACAATGCAATATGACATCTTCTCGCCTTGTAGTTTCTACAAATTCAACATCTGCTTAAAATAGGGAAGCAAAACAGAAAAACAACATCGAATCAAACATGAGGTCGTAACAGATCCATAAACAGTACAATACCATAGAATACCCGAAACAAGTTCAACGGACACAAAACAGAATTATATTACAGGTTAAGAGGAATTAACTGCCAGTGGGCTCCTATTTCAAGATATGCTTCTCAGCTGGCTTAATGAAGTATTAGTCCTTCTTTTACAAGTTGTACATGCCATTCAGTACTGTGGGCAATAAGAACTACAGGCTTTGTTAGCCATAACTGTGGACATTTAAAATATTACCCTGTTCCAGTCTTCGTGCATAATATGTGGTTACATTTTCTACTAGCTTGGATAACTTAATTAATACGACACCATTATTTGCTGTTGCGAGATTTTACTGTTGGATGGATGGATGCAAAACTTTAATGAAGGTCCTGAGGTACGCGACTCAGCGCGCTGCGGGCCGCTCCCACGATGGGACAGTCAGGCCATACCCGACCGCCGCATCGTGGGCCCTCTGGACAGCCCATAGTTGCGCCCCGGCATCGGGGCTCTTGATAGCGGAGAGCCACTTGTCCTCATTAATTTGTTCTGTGCCTCGTAACGAGGGGCAACGCCAGAGCATATGGTCTAGGCTAGCGATGTCATTGCAGTGCCTGCAAGAATCAGTGGCATAGGTGTCGGGATAAAGCTTGTGGAATAAAGCTGGGCTGGGATACGAGTCTGTTTGCAATAATCTGAGGGTCAATGCCTGCGCTCTATTTAACTTCTTGTGTGGAAGGGGAAAGTCTCTCCTGCCGAGATAAAAGTGCTGCGAAATTTCATTGTGTGTGGTCGGTTGATCTCTGTTCCCCACCACTGCGGGCCGGCGTTGGAGTTCTCAGATTTTACTGTTGGCATAGTTTATAATTGTGCATTGAATGAACGGGAATAAGATTACGCCTCTCAAAAAGGCCCGCTCTGTGCGCAAGGAAAAGAGCTTTAGTTATAAAGCGGACTATTCTTTTTTGTAAACGTGTAACATTATTCAGGTTTTCGCTTGTTGTAGTTCCCCTGACGAGAAGTAAGCAGTTAATTTGGGGGCGGAAGAGGGCATTGTATAGCAACACGTTGACTGATATAGGAAAATGAATAGAGTGGTGACCCACTATGCCAAAGATTCTAGACAATTTACTGACTATATGCTTAACATGGTCATGCCAAGTCACGTGTTCGCCAAAGAATATTCCCAGCGTATTTATAGGTGGCCCTATATCTATCTCATTATTATTTAACTTATTCCGAGGGAGCTTAACAAGTGTGTTGCGTGCACGGGAGAGGATGGCTTTGTTTTTATTCACTGTAACTTTGGGCAATTATGCGTTGCCCAATCGTTTATTTTAGTTAGTGCATTATTAGCTCTTAATACTAAGTCAGCATCGTATTTAGTGGCAATAAATAAACTCGTGTCATCAACGTATATTATGTATTTATCAGCTATATCTATGTTATTTATTTCATTTATGTAAAGTGTAAAAAAAAATGGTCTCAAGATGCTGTCCTGAGGCGCGCCTGACGTTACCTTCTTTTTTCTGAATTTCACCTGCAATGTTTGCAAACAAGAATAAATAAAAAAATTGCGATTCCCCTTATACCTTAATATTCGAGGGTTTCTCATAGAACGCCACGATTAATAAGGTCAAATGCCTTCTTGAAGTCCAAAAACAAGCCAACGACCATGCTCTGGGATTCCACATATTTCAATACGTACTCCTTTGTTCTAGAAGAGCAAGTTCAGTCGATAGTTTTTTACGAAAGCCATATTGTGCTAGGTTCATGAGATTGTGGCAGCAACCAAAATCTGTCAGACGTCTTAAAATAGCCTTTCCTAAACCTTTAGAGAAAATTGGCAATCGATATTGTCCCGTAGTTAGCTATGTCATTTTTACCTCCTTTTTTATATATTGCTGTTACTTTTGCAGTCTGCATGTTCCTTGGAAAAATTCGTTCAAGCAAACATAGGTTAAATATGTGCGTGAGAGGAGGTGCTAGAATATCAATGGCGTGTTTCACATGTTTTGTGTGGAAAACTGAAGCATCAATCACGGAGCTATTGATTAACTCCAGAAAGTAAGCCATGCCTTCGCTTTCTGAAACAGGTTTCCGAAAAAAAGTGTGAACAGTACAATAGTTGGCGTATCTTAAGTCTGCGTCAATGTGTGGACCTGAACTAAGACAATGAAAAAAATTAACAAATCTGTCTGACAGTGTCCGATAAGTTAACAGAACACCTTCGTCTAAAACTTCTGCGAATCACCAAGCATCGAGTTTAGTGTCTTGCAGACATTTACAGAATGTCTGTCGGATGAATTATACATATTGAAGAGGTAGTGATGCCTAGCCGAGCGAAGCTTCGTGGTTACAAAATTTGCGTATGCTTTGTATGTCTTAAGAGCTTGATGAGATCTGCTGAACATAAATGACCTAAATAGTTCATATCGTTTCTTTATATTGGTAATTCATTTTTTATTCATGGCTTACGATACTTTTTCAACGCGCAAAGGTTTTCAGAGGTAACGAAGCGGAATACGTTTCAGAAAAAAGTTTGATGAAGGTATCATAAGCAGCGTTAAAGTCACTTTTCTCAAACAGAGAATTCCAAGTTGTTCTGTATAAGCAATCCCTAAATGAGTCTAAGGAGTTTCTGTTCGCAAGCCTGTAGGTAAAAGTTGTGTTTTTTGAGGGTAGGTAAATGTGAGGTTTACCGAGATAAATATGGGCAAATGGTGACTAACACCACTAGCTATAGCACCTAATTTCACTTGAAGGCAGTTCAATTTTATGGTGCAGAGGTCGAAAAGGGTCCCTGACCTTGTTGCAAGTGTGTGTGTGCTCATAACATTTTAACAAAGGTGTACATTTAAAATTGATTCGAAAGCTGATGTCGTGGTATTTTCGTCCCGCATGTTGATATTAAATTCTCCACCTAAAATCAATTGATATTGGTTTCATTTCACATAGACTAAAAATGCGTCTAGAAATAAGAAAAAAAGCGACACATTCACTTCCAGGGGTCGATAGCACACACACAAATAGCAGTGCCCCCAACTCAATTTTTAAAAAACTTCGTAATTAGGAGAAATACAAGTAAAATCAGACAGCAGGTCGCAATTGATTGCCGTATACAGCAGCATAGAAATACCATCACCGTGCTTTTCAGAATGGTTAAGATAGTCGCTTTTGGACATCGCAGCTCGGTAAGCGTCCTCCTTCGAAACAAACCACGTTTCGGAGAACATCACGACATCAGAGCGTATTTCAGTTTCACTAAAGAAACAATAAAATTCATCACTTTGTTACGATCTGATAGTAAATTTATACGAATATAATTGCAGCATTGCAATTTATCTTTGTTAATGAAACTTCCTATCTGCACTAGATCTATTGGTCGGGAGAGAAGCGATTCCATGATTTATGGTTGAAAGAATGAAAAGAACTTGAAGTGCCTTTGACTTACGCGCTTGAGCGTTCGTACAGATTTCAAGGTCTTCCATGCTTCCATGTTTACGAGAACATTGCGTCGGAAGGGTCAGCACACACCGAGAGCAATTCAAATCACCCGCCCCTGAGTAGGGAGTGGCGACGTTGCATACGCCATCACCGCCCTTTGCTTCCATTGGTGAGTTAAAACAGCGCCCTACAGATGGTGCTAGAGTTTTCTATGCAAAATGTGTACACGCGGCCATGGAGCAACTGAGCCAAGAGAATGTTCGCTTCACCGCTGCAGCTGCTCTTGGTCAAGTGGCATGGACCATTCGGGAATTTTGCAACATCACAAGAACATGGAATTTTCTGCAAATTGCAGTTTGTGCGAGATTCCCGAGCTAGAAAACCCAGCTCAGCACGGCGCGATAACGAAACTACTGAAACCCAAAAGCACGGGCGGTGCTTTCAAGGGTAACCTCAATGGGTTCTTTTTTCTAAAAATCAAATAGAACTAGACAGGCAGCATTTTATTTCATCTTATAATGCAATGCAGTGATCTTTTTTTACTATTAGGTGAGTCCTAGTGACAGAATTTGGATGAGGAGTGCCTTCGTCATCGAGCTAGTACATGAATGTCCCAGGAGAGTCTCTAATTGTGTCCTGCATTTACTTCAGTTTCTCGATTACTAATGCTCTGTTCGCAATAATATTGATGTATTAGACATACTCGAGCACTAATCTATTACTTTAGCTTGACTTAATATTTGCCGTTAGTGTCGCTTTAGACACTAGTCCCTCTGACCCGCATAGGACTTGCCACAGCTGAGAGATATCTCGCAGATAACCCCCATAGCACAACGCACGAATTGCTTGGAATGGTTATTCCTACATCCTTGTCTTTCAGTACTCGTGGTACAAAGACAGAATTGGACGGGTGCCACAGAAACCACTAGGGCGCCATAGCTAGCAGCTAAGTTTGCTAATTTGTGGCTAAATTTGAGCACACGCGGCACAAAGTCAGGTCTAGTGATGTCTGTTCCGTTTAGGTCAGATTGGTGAGTGCTAGTGAGCTACACTTCACCTTTCAAAGAACTGGTTTGGTCACAGCATGTACGCCAAATTGAGTGAAGCTAGGTTTTAAACGTCTGGTCATTTGCTGAAATCACATCAATAGGCCACTTGCCGCAATTGGGCGAATGACCAATAAATCATCGTATGCTATCTTAGGGAATTAAATGGTAGCCGAAGTAAGCGACCTCGAGCAGTTGCCTGCTTATGTATTACATGACGTCTGCAGTTAAGATTGTTCTACGTCCGCTGCTATGGCTGTGAGTCGTAGTGGCTTACGCCAAGGGCTGCTATTCTACAAACACGAAACGCTTAAACTGCATGGAAGGGTGAGTGCCACCGTAGCTGAATTGGTACTGAAGGTGGTGTGAATTCAGCTTTCACCTACAGCAAGCTATCATTTCGTCCACTTTCATCTCCCTTTTCCATACTATTATTAAATTTAAGAAATGCACAATAAATTTACCCTCTGCTTTCTTAGAGTACATTGTTTATCTTCATAATCTGGGTAAAAAATGATGGCTCAGGTCGATACTGGCTACTTCAGATTCGAAAATAAGGACGTCTGAAGAGGCCTAAGGAAGTCACTTACTCGGCAATGTGGATACTGTGCAGAATCAGTTGAAGAAATAGAAGGCTTTCAGCTAAATGCAGATCAAAGACACTCGATTTATCATAAAGGTGCTTAGAATAAATACTCTATAGTTCACTAAACATGACAGTTTTAGCTAAGTGTGCCCAAATCGCTGAAGACAAATGCAGAAACAATGAGCTTCCCAATCTAGTATATGCTCCTGACAATGCAGCTTGCCGGCGTGCACCACAAGACCTGTCACAGCAGAGGCCCAACTAGGCGACAGATAGGCACCCTGTAAGACCGTGCAATTCGCGGCTTTGAAACTGGTCGGGGCACAGCATAATATTGGTGTGTTCAATAAAACCATGAGTCTTTTTAAATGATGGGTGCTGACGCATACACTTTCCATTCCGTGTCGTGGTTCTTGTTAAGTCTCCAATCCTCACGTCACCGGCAACTGCGCTTTCCGCGCTCGTATGTTGACATTCCTAATGACATTGCCAGTTATTTGTGTCATTCTTCTGCCTGTCTGTATAGAGGCTTGGTTAAGATGTCCTCATTGCCATGTTAGGGCGAGAAAACGGTTTAATAAGTGCAGATTACATAAAATACACATTTTCTTTAAATTGTTGCTCCGCGTGATCTAGTGCCTCTCTTGATTCGCCCCCCCCTCCTAATGCTTCACAGGCTTCATCATCTCCCTGGTCCTACGCTGGCGGCAAGGCCAGGCTCCTGTTCCTTCAGCGTCCAGTGATGGTATGTACCTGGGAGGTGGACTTACTAATCATGGTATGGAGCGGCAGTGTCTGGCTAACCAGACCCGTTCACTCTGATTTGCAACTACGGCTGAATTTTACGTTTGGATAGCATGAGGCGTGTCACCGACTTGCGATAGCACTACAATGCATACTAATAATGCGACAGAAGCCCACGGTGAGGCAGCCCTATCACAAAAATCCGGATTTATACCTATCCTTAGCGCACCCCTAAATCAATTTTCTATTTAACTTTCTTCAAAGTGTGGCCGCGTTAGCAGATCCATCGAAATGAATTGACATTTCAGTGGCGTCAATATAGTGGTCACACTTCATCATTACTATTGTACATTAGCTCGAGAAGCGGCTAATAGCTTTGAGCGCACTAAAGTGAGCAAAAATTGAGGGCTCACTAGAGCGTCGAATACCGAGCCGAGTCGTGCACGCAGACTGTGTTGAATTGCTATTTCAAAGCGAAAATAATATACGCCATGGCTAAGTAAAGAAAACGGTTCTTGTGTGTTTCCATCACTATGAATCTTGCTACTCCAGAAAAAAATGCCCGATCTTTCACGCTGAAATGTGCGCAGCGGCGTACAACACTTGCTTGTACGAAAAAGCAAATAATTTTGCTATTGGCTTCAAGTAACAAAGCAAAATTTGTGCCATTTCTGTTGCTCTAAGCAAGAGCGTGCATGCATTTTTGATATAAGCACAACACTGGCAGACCAGTCTCACTGTGCCAGTGTGGACTCTACTTGCCATGCGAAGTGCTGGTAGTTCTTGCTCCGACGCACCGCCTGGGCAGTGACAAAAGCTTGTACACTATTGTGAAGAGAGGCATTTGTTTCTTGTTCGTTACTCTGAATGAAGCGGTCACGTTTATTTTTATACAATGTCAAAACAAAGAAAAATGTAGACATTTGTTCCCTTGAACCTAAGGAATTTAAAATCCAAATTTTCTCAGGTAAGGTGACGGCGTCCATGTTCTGGGACCAAAAAGGGATCACCTTGGACTGTCGCTAAGTGAGTGCTACAGTAACAGCAGTCAATTATTTATCACTGATGGCAAAATGAGGCCGATCAGATCGACAGGCTTTTAAAAGCAGGTTCACCCAATATGTCACGTGTGCCATGGCGGAATCCATTCCCTAAAAGCTGAAGAGCAGCTCGACAAGGACTTGCTAATCATACGTAGCAGGAACAGACGCCACTAGACTCGAGGTAGCCATGTGTGCAAAAATTTACCCACAGCTTGAATAACGTGCCTGCTTGATACGATGTCCCATTTGTTTTTTACACACCTGTCAAATTAGCCCAATTATCTTCTCGTACCACGACACAAGTTTGTATGAAAAATGATCCCAACCATTTTGTGTATTGTGCTGTGGGGTGGTTTATGAGATACCTCTCAGCTGTGGCAAGTTCTATGTGTGCCAAACAGCCTAATGCTTAAATTCCTATTCGAGGGAGCATTCAAATAATTTAAACCGGATGGTGCAGCGCGCATTGCAAGGCCTGCCCTATGTGAGCTATGCTTTCGCATAGCTCACATAGGGCATCCTGGGCAAGAGTAGCAACAAAACAGCACATGAGAATATGAAGTATATTTTATCAGAAATATTGTGCACATGTTAGCAACACTTCGACTGCCTTATATTTTCCAGTGGCGCACTTATTTAAGGCCAATTTGTAGCATTACTAGACAAAGTAGCACTGTCCCAACATCCGCGTCTTGCGTGTGCACAAACTCTGCACCCCATGTTCCATCGTTCGAATCAGCTAACCAGTTCGTAGTTCGCACTTTCATGTGTCCTTCCTCCTCTGTAAACAACGTTTTTCGTGCAAAAACAATGTTTAGCAGACTCCACCAACTTGCCCAATAGGAAGTCCTAGTGAGCCTCAAAAATCTCCTTCACAGATTTGCTTATTGCGATTCACAGTGGATGAAAAGAACTAGGAAGCTTACGGCCTGTAGGGTGGGCAACACAGCAACAAAGAACGCCAAGCGGAAAGTCAGAGAGGCTGAAATTGTGCATGGGTGGCGGCAATGGAAAAGAAACCTGCCATGAGTAACTACTTAAGAAGAAAAAAAAACGAAATCAGGAAAGAAACAATTTATGATAAGTCAAAGGGAAGCTCATTACTTTTCGAAGCGAGATCGGGATGCCTTAGAACACGCATCTATAAAGCGAGATATTAGAAGGAAGAAGAAGCGTGTGCTTGCTGTGGTAAAGCTAGGTGTCACAATTCGCCCTGGTTCGTGAACGAAGGAGGGCTTGAGACATCCTCCGTTAGACAGCCGCACCGCAGCGTGGTGGTTATTAACGATGACTGGCCGCCGAGCAGCTGTGCTCGCCGGTGTTTATTGGTGCGGTGACCAATGTTGCCTACCGCGCCTGGCAGGCCAACGAAGATTATGCCCGAGGGGGCGTCAGATGCTTGTTACACCCCTTTACCCCTGTATGTTTGTCGACAACAAATGTCCAAGTTCAAAGTACGAGGCTCTGCCTCTGTCCTAGCCGGATCGATGGTGCCTGCTAGCCAGGCCAGTGACGGTCCGGTGGCCTCCACCGTCGAGTACTCCGCCTAAGCACCGGTGTTGACGGGCCGGGTGTGGCAACGCTGGGTGCTGCCTGAGCCAGCCTCGCTCCGTCCGGAGGGTGCGCGGTGGTCGGCCTTGTGAGTGGTGCCGGACTCGACAGTGGCCCAACAGGCGCCCCACCACTAGCAAAACTCGCCGCCTCCGAGGTGGGCGGTGCTCCACTGGAAGCGACTGGTGTTGCCGCGAGTCCTACTGCGGGCTGAAACTCTGAAGTGGCAGTCGAGGATGCTGGCCAGGTCCTGAGGCGACGCCTAACATGGTAGGCATCTCTTCGCCATGTGGCCCCATCTGGCATGCGGAAGAGCAGCGATGAGGCACTCGCAGGATACACCACCTGTACGTCGGAGCAGGGTGGGCCAGGACGGAAGTTCCTGGCGATAACTGGCGCTCCCAACTCCAGCAAAAGCCAAGGACAAGCCAATCCCAATCTAGTATTCCCAATCTAGGCAGCCTCGGTCAGTAGCCAGCTTCTGCTTCAGCGGCGTCAGGAGCAGTGTGGATCGGAGGTCCGGATGCAAAACGTCCAAAGGTGTCTTGACCATCTGACCCAGCAGGCGCTCACAGGGGCACGACGAGTGGCATCGCGGGGTGTGGTCAGGCGCCGAAACAGTCAGTATCCGGACAATCTGCGTCCGGAAATCCCCAGTCTGGCTCTTCTTGAGCTTGTCCCTCGCGGTTTGCACAGTTTGAAGCAGGGTGGTACGGCGGAATCATCACCCGGCGGATTCTGTTCTTCGTCAGCCAGGCCAGGTACTCTCTGCTGGCGAAAGCAGGACCATTGTCACACACGATAACATCCGGCAACCCTTGGGCGGAGAAAACCTGTCGTAGTGCTGCAATGGTCGCGCCTGCTGATGGAATTGTGACAGGTAGAACCTCCGCCCACTTCGAAAAGGTATCGACCACCACCAGGAAGTAATGGCCTTTGAAGGGCCCCCCGAAATCCACATGTAGGCGGTACCAGGCCCTCTGTGGGACCGGCCAGGGGGTGATTTCCACATGACGTGAGGCCCGCTGATCCTCCTGGCAGTCTTGACAGCTCTGCACCATGTGAGCAGTGTACTGGTCCAGGCTCGGCCCCCAAACACGGGACTGAGCCATCATCATGGTTTTTTTTCTCGCCAGGATGACTCCCATGCAGGGTGCACGCGGTTCATTTTCCAGAGCTCTGGACCGGAGACTTTATGGGATCGCCACTTTGGAACCCCACAGTAGGCAGCCCTGCTGCAAGCTCAGCTCAGCGGC